>NC_047664.1:68222122-68308616 GCF_011762505.2 Arvicanthis niloticus | reverse complement strand
TATGTCTGTGTATGTGTGTGCTCATGCTTCTGTGTCTGTCTATGTGTGTCTGTGTGTAGCTGTGTGTCTGTGTGTCTGTGTGTCTGTGTATTTGGTCTATTATGTCTGTATGTATCTGTGTGGCTGTGTGTGTCTGTGTGTATCTGTGTCTCTGTGTGTATATGTCTGTCTGTGTATGTGTCTGTCTGTCTTGTACATGTGTATGTCTATAGCTGTCTGTGTTATAGCAGGCTCTGGTGTTATTCTTCAGTCACTTGGATGTTTGGAGTTTTGAGAAGAGTTCTCCTGCAGATCAGGCCAGGCCGGCTATACAGAGAACCCCAGGGACCCACCTGTGCCTCCTCCCAGCAGTGGGATGACAAGAGTGTACCACCATTCCCTTCTTTACGTGAGTTCTTGGGAATAGAAGTCAAGGCCTCATGTTCGTACAGCAGGCCCTCAACTAGACATGAAGTAAAAAAGACAAACCATAATCATATTTTCATCCCAAATTTCCACCTTAATATATCTACTTAATTGATTTTTCCCCTTCTGGCTCCATATACCTAGACAGTGACCTAATCCTGGTTTCCCATCCTCCAAAAGAAGCAAAACTATCAAATTTCCACAGAGATGACCAAGCTTACACACAAATATTCAGAAGTTTAGGAGTCCCCCTTGTCGTTCTGGCATTCTTGCGCGGTCCTCTCCGTGCCAATATTATAATTATTTTACATGATGCCTCCACAGTCCCGATGACAAATGGCAAAGCTGTTTTGTTAGAACTTGGGCTGCAAATAGCACAATGACAGTGCTAGGAAAAAATCCCTGACAGTATTAACTGGCTCACAAAGATTATTCTTAATGCAAGCTGTTCCAACATATGGGCATTATTTCTGAGTGACCCAGACTTGTGACTAGACCCTGGGTAAGCCTGCGACCCCAATCCTTGAGCATGGACCTCACCCTCCAGGTCTAAGTCAGAAAAGCTCCAGCAGAAAGGCCTGGAGGGGCCCCCACATGCAGACAGTTCACAGGTACCATCTCTACCTAAACTTTAAAAAATAAACAGTCCTGGTATCCAAACACCTGAATATGAACAAGGAGGGGAAAGGTTCAAACTAACAGGCTGCAGCTGTGGCTCAGAAGCAGCATACTGCCTAACTTAACCAAGGCCCTGAGCTTACTACTCAACACCACAAAAATGAAAATAAACTCTGCCTTACAATCTTCCTAAAATCAAACCAGTACCACCTCCCATGATGGGGTGAGGATTTCTGGCATTCTAGTAAAATAGGAAAAAAAAAAAAAAACAGAATAAATTTTTTGACTAGAAACACAAATTAAGAAAAGGCTTTCTTTTGGTTCTATAAACTTTATTAAAACCGAACTTCATAAGGAGTTTTAAATATGGGTCTGGAGAGATGGCTCAGCAGTTCGGAGCATTTGTTTCTCTGGCAAAGGACTTCAGTTCAGTTCCCAGAAGCCACATGGAAGCTCAGCACTGTCTGTAACTCCAGTTCCAGGGGATCTGAACTAGGGGGAATCCATCTTCTACTGACAGGTTATCAAATCCCAAGTGGTCATCCCTAAACACCTGTACATATGAGCAACTAAATGAACTCAGAAAACTCTGTGTGTGTGTGTGTGTGTGTGTGTGTGTGTGTGTGTGTGTGTGTGTGCGCGCGCGCACGCGCGCGCGTATATGCAAATAGTTAAAAAGGAGGAGATCATGAATCTGAGAAGGAGTTAAGGAACACAGGAGATGTTGGAGGAGTAAGGAGAGGGAGGGAAAAAATGATGTATGACAGTCTCAAAAGATGTTTAAGAATAAAATGATATAAAAACTAAATAAACACAGAATCAAAATGAAAACATGTTAAAAGTTACAAATGCATTAAAAGCTGTCCATGCCATTATACATTCAATACACTACAGCAGTGATTTCTTAAGGAGTCAATTCAAATGTTCAAAATGCAGGTGAGCAGCTACCGCACGCTGGTTAGGCACTTCTCTCTCACAGGGTTCCAGAAAGCCTCTTGTCAATAAGGGGCTACAATATAGAACTGTACAGACAAGCCTTTGAAGTCCCTGAAGCTTACTCACTACAGACTCCTGGCTGACACATCCCACCTGACTGACTTGACAGAAATCCACCTCTTGCATACTATCCCCAGAGTTTGGTGGCTTTAACCCAGGCTCACTCATTAATCATTCAACCTAGGCAAAGTCACCAGACTTCACTCCCTAGCCTTCCAAGTTCCTATTCATCAGAAAGAAGAAAAAGAAGAAGGAGGAGGAGGAGGAAGAAGAGGAGGAGAAAAAGACAGACAGACAGACAGACAGACAGAAAAGCAAGCTAATGCATAATTAGGAGAATAAGTGTGGGGGAGGGGGCAGAAGGAGAGCTAATTCTAGTTTTACTATGTAATTGAGCAAAGGTGTCTCTATGTGACCTTGGCTTGGGGTGGGAGGAACCGAACACTGCTGATACAAGTTGTGGATTTTAAGTTTAGTGTCTTAAACCAACGCAAAGCTGCTGCACCTCAGTTCTGGAGGTCAGACTGCATGTTGAGGCATCACAGTGCGACTCTGAGAAACTTGGAGAATTCTCCCTCCCCTCTCTAGCTATTGGAGTTGACCAGCAGTCTGTGGTTCAGTGCCTCTTCCACCTTCAAAACCTACCTGGCCTATCACTTCATCTCCTTATCTGCCTCCTGTACAGACAGACTCCTGTGGTTCCAACAGGCACAGTCAGATAAGCGTATGTGCATATAGTCTCATTCATTTTCACTCTGCATCATTCTCTCTAACTCTCTCTCTCTCTCCCACCTCCCCTGCCCCTAAAATGTGACCACAGACCACGGTGACAAGGTAACAAGGCACAGAAAAGAAGCAATTGAATGCAGTAAGCAGTCACTTCATAACGCCCACTCATTAGCAAGGGTTTTGTCGTCTTTGTTTTCAAGCTCATTTAGTAGCCAAGGAGCTACTCACTCCAGTGTGTTTTAGATGTCTCTCCTGGTGAAGAGAATGTGATAGCAAAGACATTGGGCCACTGTCCTGAATAACAACCCAAGTCTTTTGACATCAATGGGAAAATGCATCAAGAGCGCTAAGGCCATAATGCAGATTGTGAAGTGTGGAATTCCAGGGCATTAACCCTTTGAGAGGTGCTGTCTTCATCAGTTTTATTTTCTTAGATCAAACAGACCGTGAAACTAGATTGGAACACTACGGATGACACTCCACTGTCTAAAAATACAAAGATATGGAACTTGATCCTTTTACGATCTCTCAAATGCCTTCTATTTAGCAGACAGGTTTTAAGAAATGAGCATAGCTGCCATTTAAGAATGGTGGGTGTCCTGTGGCCCTGGGAGATGGCTTAGTAGGTAAAGAACCTGCTGCACAAGCTCTAGTCTTTGAGTTCAGAGACCTAGCAGCAGCATAAGCCTATAACCCCCAACACTGGATTAGAGACAGGCAGGTGGGGGGATGGTCGTCAGTGGACATCCAGTCTAACTGAAACACTGAATCCAGATTGAGCAAGGATCTTATCTTGAAGAATAGAGAGTAAAGACAGCTGACATCAACCTTTGTCCTCCACATCCATTCTCATGGACAAGCCCACCTACATATGTGTATACATACATACATACATACATACACACATACATATACACATACACACAATACATATATACACATACACATATACACACAGAATGGTGTCTCATCAAGCCTCATGAATGTCACCCAGGTCTTGCTGCTTATCTTTGGGAACATTTTAATGGAAAACAAGACACAAGGGCATCCAGACCATAACAACCAAAACAAGAGCAGAAAACCCTGGGGCAGCACACTCAGCCGATTTGTCCAAGTTGCTACAAGGGAAGAAACTGAAGGAGTAATTCAGGCAGGTCAACACCAGGTCCTTGTTTTTCTAGTTTCTGTCTTTGCCACCTGTGATGGTTTGTAATTGCTTGGCCCAGGGAGTGGCACTATTTGCAGGTATGGTCTTTTTGGAGTATGTGTGGCTTTGTTGAAGTAAGTGTGTCACTGTGGGCATGAGCTTTAAGACCCTACTCCTAGCTGCCTGGAAGTCAGTCTTCCACTAGCAGCCTTCAGATGATGATGTAGAACTCTCAGCTCCTCCTGCACCATGCCTTCCTGAATCTGCCATGTTTCTGCCTTGATGATAATGGACAGAGCCTCTTAACTTGTAAGCCAGCCCCAATTTATTATCCTTTTAAAGAGATTGACTTGGTCATGGTGTTTGTTCACAACAGTAAAACCCTAACTAACACACTACCTTTCCTTCTCCTTGTTAATACGTCCATTGCAGATGCCATGGAAGAGCCTGCAGATGTATAAAATCAAGAGTTACAAGTGGAATAACAAAGACCAGGTTCCCAAGTCCTCAGACACCTTGGCAGATGTCAAGAGCAGCAACATACCTATTTTAAAGTCACCCAGACAAATTTAGATGGTACAGAATGCCAACAACACACCCTGTTCCTTTCCACTGCCACAATAACCTACTCACACCACAGCATTTGACAGCTTCTGTCAGCCAGGAATATCTGTCACCCTCGATTTGGAACTCAAATATGCCTGGACGATAGAGGTGAGTAGGGGAGATGAAGTTATTTTGAACTCACAGAGTGCTGGGTTCAATTCTGACAGCAGAAGTACTAAATACCTGGGGAGCAGTATTTATTGATGTCTTCATCTTTAATGCATAAATAACAACTGAGCTAAAGGAAGATAACTATTATTTCATATAAAAATAAACATGTCAACTAGGAACTAGATACATCTTAGTTGCCACAGTCTGCATTTTGAATCTCTGCCTAAGGCCCATGTGTTAAAAGACTTGATCCCCAAAATAGCATGATTGGACAATTGTGGAAGTCTTGAGAGACCAAGCCCGGGAGCACGGGGGTGGTCTTGGGTCACTGGAAGCGTCCTTCAGAAGGGGACTGAGGGATCCTTTCTCTCTGCCATTTATGATGTGAGTATGCTCTGCTATGAGTGCCCACCATGATGCATCACCTCCCCATAGGCCCAGAGCAACAGGTCTGTGCAGTCACTCCTGGACAAGAACTTCCAAAACTGTGGGCAAAATGAAACCTCTGTCTCTGTGAGTCCACTAACTCAGGCATCCTTACACAGTGGTGGGACGATGGGCTAACATGCAAGTTATTCAATCACTGTTATTGACTACAATTAAAATGATTAGTTTTTGTTTCCCTCCTTTAGAGTTCACACACCTATCCTCCTCCCCCTTTAATCACCCCTCCCTAATTACTCCATTGCAGAGGACTTCATCCACAGACTCCCACCAAGATGACACATGAGAAAGCAGGTGTGTGGCATAAGTCAACTACTGACTGCAGTTCAAACTCTGTCTTTTTGATTTGGGAGTTCTGTTTTTGGGGGGAAGCTAACAAAACACCACTTCAGCACTCCTGCCTCCATGATGTGTTCTCACTAGATGAAATCAACAAAGTTCTTTAAATTCCAGTAGGTGCTGTGCCAATAAGGACCACTTGATGTAGCCTTACTACACATCAACCATGGATGGTATCTGATGTGAGCTATACGCAGACTTTTCACAATAAGCATTTGAAATAGTTCTAGTTGTCTTTATGTCACTGAAAATGAAAAGTGGGATTACAGAGAGTAAGCAACCTGCCCAGGGTCTACAGGTTTGAAGGGGTATGCTAAGATCCCGACCTACATCTAGAGGTCCTGGATTCTGTCCTCTCCACCAGTCAGGAGGAGGTCACATGTCATAAAGCTCTGCGACAGTCCCCTGAATGCTGCAGAAAAGAACAGGAAGCGGATTATGTCATTATTTCTATCCTATGTCTAGACTCTAGGAAACAACCCCAAACCCACATGAAGCATGGGGCTGTGACATACAATGGACCTGCATCCAGGACATACAATATTCTGGACACTGAGCTGCTGCTGAGATGATCTGACCAACTCCAGACACACGTGGGGGTGATGTAAATGGTGGGTTTCTTGCACATTATGTAGAACTGCTACCTTTTTCATTATGAAACTGTCGCAATGATTTATTTCCAATATCAGCACCAAAAGACAGTGGGAAAGCAACCAGAAAACCTGTTGGCTTTCAACAGAATTCTGTCTGAGTTTTAAGCTAGCATGTAATAAAGGCATTATTCTCTTTAGGCATTCAGAGAGTTAATACATAGCAAGAACACACACACACACACTCACACAATGGCATATTTCACATACAAAGATTCAAAGGAAGACCAAAGATATCTGTACAATTAAATAAAGCTGTTTCTTAAGGGTTTACATGCTAAATGTGACTTACTAGCTTTGTGTAATTTTGTAAAATAATTACAAAACTGGAGAAAAGGATGATAAAGGAAGAGTTCTTGTAATATATATTAATATATGATACAGAGAGAGTGGTTTCAATCTCTTAAAAATGAATAGAAATAGTTTATAAATTGCCTAGATTTGACATTATGTTTTTACAATTCTCAAAACTTTTTCTCAAATTTTCAATCTCTCTCAGAGCGTATGTTGTTGAGTCTCCCAGCTCACTCCAGTCTGGAGTAGACATTAGGCTGCACACCAAATATTTCCATGTCTCCTTCCAAGAGCAGGATAGAGCTGTGGCTCCAGCCCACCTGAAGTTATGCACATGCCTTTAGCAGGCTTGCTCTCTCTTTTATTGGCCACTGAACATGAGTGGCAGTTGTATTACTCCTAGGTCCAGTCTCACAATGTCTGGTGCATGACTCCACAGTGTCCTTTACTTCACCACGGTAACTTCCAACATCCCAGGTCGGGAAGACTCCCTAACTGCATTCACAGGGAGCATCCTTCCACTGGACATGGACTATAGGCAAGTTAGAAAGAAAAGATAATTAAACACCCTTGTAGTTTTAAACTACTAAGATTTGGGTGTTGTTTGTTACTGCAGCATGGAGTACCACATCATGACTAATGTTTTTGAAACTCTGTATGGGCTGGAGATATCGTTCACTTGGCAGAATGTTTGCCTGACATGTACAAAGCTTTGGGTTTAATCCCTAGCATCACAAAACCCAGGCATGATGCCAAAACGGGGTGAGGTATCATGTGCTTGTAATCTCTTTGCTGGGAAGACAAAGGCAGGTTGATTATTGGGGCTTACTGCCCAGCCAGCTTACCTAATCAGCAAGTTCCAGGTCCCAGTGAGAGACCCTGTCTCAAAGACAAAGCTGATGATGCCTGAGGGACAACACCCAAGATTTATCTAGCTTCCACACACAAGTACACATACATGTATATGTACCCTCACACAGAGAGAGGCACATGTGTGAGTGTGCACACATGCATGTACACACACACACACACACACACACACACTAAGGCACATACACTCAATTAGCAGTCCAGACACAATGCCCATGTCCAGTGATCTCATCATGCTTTTTTTGTTTTCAAAATTCTTCCTAGGTTCAAATCTGAGAACACTGCCTACCACCGCCTGAGACAAACCCCTAGACAATTATAGTGAATATTTGTTTGACTAGAGCATCAGGCTGCTAAATACCACTGCTGTGAGCCTCACCACTCAAAGATACTAAAACCCATGGAGCAGTCTGTTCCCATGCCTTATGCAAGAATATTAAGTATCTAGTCTGAAATGAGTGGTCTTCACAAGTAAATTTATAACCAAGTAACTTGTGAGTCAGAGCACAAGAAACAAAGAAACAAAGAAACAAAGCGGGAGCCCAGGAGGAGAAAGTAAGAATAGCAAAACAAAAACATACACTCAAGAAAGAGCTGTGAAGACGGACTCTAATATCAAAAACATGCTATCAGGCAAGGCAGGCGGGATTCAGCCCAGCCACACGCACACCCTCTGCTGCTGGAGTCCATCTGGAGGATTTGCACCTGCTAGTATGTCACCAGGCACCGCCTGACTTCCTTCCTAAGTAGACGTTATTTTAAACAATGAAGCCCTTTGAGGTGCAGCTAGGAAAGGGAGAAGGTTGTGGGGGAAAGTGGGAGACAGAATCAAATGTCTGTGAAGGTAGAGAACATAGAGTGAGATGCAGCAAGCCTTGGACAAACACTGAACTTCATGAAGCAATGCCACTCAGATACTCTCAAGTCTCAGCAGAGGCAGAGTGGTGCTCTCCCATCTCCCAGTCAGGAAATGATACGAGAATCGGGTATGGCTCTTCTCTCTGTCCTCAAAGCACACCTAAATCCATCATCTATCTGGCTTCTGTCCCCAGCATTCCAGTAAAAACAGGAGCCCGCGCAGTCTGTGGGTTTCTGGTGTGAAACACACTTCAGAGATACTAAGCCTTGGTCAGTCACGTGCTTATGGCACAAGTCACAAGCATGAGGACCTGAGTTCAGATTCCCAACATCCACAAGGAAAAGGCATCAGCAGGACATGACTGTAATCTCAGCACTGGTGAGGTAGACACAGGGGGATCTCTGGGATTTGCTGGCCAGCCTTAATCAGTGGTGGGTACCGGGGTCAGTTAGAAATTCTGCCTCAAAAGATAAGCTGAAGAAGATTTTTTTTTGAAGATGCCATGCCAGTTTCTGATTTCCATATATGTACACACACACACACACACACACACACACATACACACAGACATTTAGACACAGACATTTACACAAAGATATTTATACATAAACATTTATACAAATACACACACACATTTATACACAAGGGGAGAGAGAGAAAAAAAAACACTGAGTCAGTCTCCCTTTACAGATGGGGCATTAAGTGGCTGACTGAAATTCACACTCCGGATATCTTCAAAGGGGCAAATTTATTGTCTAGCCTTTGATCTTAAACCTGCTGCTTTCTCTATTTCAATCACCACCAATTAGCTGCCGCCATTTCAAATTGGTCTTCTAGCCTTGATGCTCCCTGGTGGCCTGCTGGCTAAGGTTGGGCACTGCCAAGTTGGTCTCCACTCTTCTTTGTGCATGCATGTGTTTGTGGGTGTGGGATGCACATCCACATATTCATGCACATGTGTGCAAGCGCACATGGAGAAGCTCAACATTCAAAGCAGCTATTTGTTGAAGCAAGGTCCCTCAGTGAGAGCCCACCTATTCCAGTTAGTCTATGAGGCCAGCTTGTCCTGGGCACCGCCCACCTCTGCCTTCAGAGTGCTGAGATAGCAAGCAGCCATCGCACCTGCCTGGCTTTTACATGGAAGCCGGAAACTCCAACTCACACTTATGTGGACAAAGGCTGTATTCACGGAGCCAAGCCCCCTACCCCGTGCCTCTTTCGAACTTCTTGATATTAATCCCTCCTGACGTTTTCCTACTTCCATTTCTTGGTCACATATTCAACCAACACTTTTTACAGTGCCTACTATATACCAGGCACCATTCTAAGTCCTTCAGAGGGAGTGAGTCATTTAATCACAGTAAGCCAGGACAGGTCACATTGATGCCATTACACAAAGGATACACAAGGAAGGTAAGCAGCTTACACAAAGCCCCTATCCCAGTCCATTCTTCACTCCTGGGTCCAATGGTTCTCTCTATATACTGTATTCCCTGTCTCTTCCAAAGACCAGACAAGATCACATTTCCCCCATTTTAAAGGTCACTTTTGACAATCTTAACTCCAGACTAACCTGTTCACAGCTGAGACCACCCAAGGAAAACTGTTTATTATCCCACAACACATTTCAGAGATGACCTCCGCCCCCTAGAATAGCTGAATACACGGAAGGAAATGGAAGCCAGGCGACTATTCTTTTCTTTCATGCAAACTCACCATTTGGTGAACAAACAGGACAAGAAGCATAGCAGAGCCCCCGATGACTAGACAATGAGGTCCAAATTAAAGACAAAGCAGAAGCACGCTGGGTTCCCGGGGAATGATTGATTACACCTTAACTAGGGGCTGAGTTTGTTTGTACAATCTAAAGAAGGAAGGAGCCCTGTTTGGGTGAGATAACCTTCAGTCTGGCTTCTGTTTTATTTTTTTGTTATGTATTTTTGTATCTTGGGGTCTGCCTGAGCAGGGGTGCAAAGGTCTCCCAGCAAATGCTCTTCTGTGCAAATGAAGAAAAATAAATACAAAGCTAGTGTTCTGGGACAGACCCCAGCTGCCCTGCTTACAAATACGCTGCCTTCCACTTCTTCAAGGAGACGAACACACACAGACTTCCAGAACTGTCGGACTGAAGGGATGGTCACTGCATGGGGCCAATCGAGTTCTTGCCTGGGCCCAGCAGAGGTCAGTAGGGTAGGAGGGCAGGAACAGTCTTTCAGACAGATAAACATAAAACTGCCCATTCTCTAGACCCTTGGGGCAAAAAGAAAGCAAAAACCATTGTTGGTGTGCTTAAAGACTAACTATGTGGTGCTCAAATGTACATGTGATACCACCTTCCTGTAAGTGAGAAGAGACAAAACACACAGACAGGCAGACCCTCGAGAGTTTCTGAAAGAAGGGAGCGAGGGGCAGAAATAGCTACAGAAACTCTAAAAGCAAAAAAGATTAAGCAGTTCCCCCTCCTACCTTTCCAAGAAGCACTCATCTTGTCATCAACTCTGATCAAAAAATGATCACACTGATCGATTCTCCCAATTTTAATTGTGTCTCTCCCTCTGCCCCTGCACTGTGTCAGGCTAGATGAATTAAAAACTAAGGTTGAATGACCTCCATCCAAACATCCAAAATGTTCTAAGACCTGACATTTTCTGAGTGTATCCACGACAACACTAGGGGAGAACTTCACTCTTGACCGCCTACAATAGGCCACATTTAGACACAAGAAGGGTAGCACACAGCTTATTGTCCCCAAAAGAAAAGGGGCCCTACTGGACTCTGTCATCTGTGATAAACAAACTTTGTCTCTTGTACAGAATGATTTAAGATATATAAAATTATCTTTTGTCTATACGTAAAGGTGTGTGTTGTTGTTGTTGTTGCTGTTGTGTTTAGGCTTGGGTCTTATCCTCATGTGAAAGGGCTGAGGATACAGTAAACTAACTGCTTGTGGGGCTGGCATGAGAATCTGAGCTTGAATCCCTGGTAGCCATGTAAGAAGCCTGGCAAAGTAGTACACATCGGAACTTCCCTGTTTAAGAGGTAAGGGGACAGGCCCTGGAGCTCACTGAGTAGCCAAGGCTTGATGAGACTCAAGTTCAGCGAGAGACCTGTCTTTTAAAAATAAAGTAGAGAGTGACACACAATGTCTACCTCTGGCTTCTACACACATGTGCACACATGTGCACATACCCACATAAACATGTAAACACGCACACAAGATGTCTATGTGTACACAGCCATACCAAAATCTGAAATTGGAAATATCTGTAGTCCTAAATGTTTCAGATAAGAGCACTCAACCTCTGACGACACATCCATCTCCAGCCAGGGGGAGTTAAGAGTTAACTGGAGTTTCACTAGAAACTTCCAGCAGGTGCTACTCTGTGTACCAGGTGTACCAATGGATGTGTTCTTTACTTAGTGTCTCACCTCTAATGAATATTTCAGATGAAAGGCAAACCAACATCAATTGCTCAATAGCCGTGAACTATAAACAGAATGACCTAGATTTTTCCACTAATTTCAACAAAGCTGAAGAAGTTTGTTTACAAAGACCTGTCAAAGTGATCTCAGGAATGGGGTGGCTCTTCTGAACACTAATGTTTCCGTGCCAACCAAAAGTCTAAGCAGGAGAGTCCCTGGGAGGAAATGACAGAACTGGCTGGAAGCAGCAGTGTGTGCTGGGTGGGCTGTTTAGCTCCAGTCAGAAAACAATCGTTTCCAGATAGTTCCTCCACAATGCATGGAACCTTCAAAAGTTTATGCTGAATGAATTGCTCTAAGCACACAATATTCATAATGGGAAACTGCCAGGCTCAAGCTCATAATAAATTTCACTAATGTATCCTATGATACAGCTACGTGACTATGTGTATATACACAGAAAGAAAGAACCAAGAATCACATGAAGTTAGAGAAATCTTTGTGCTCTCTCAGATTTCACGGCCGCCTCTGTCTCGAATCAAAAGCATTCACATGCATTACCATATTCCTTCTCAGCCATAGCATCTACTACATCCAGTATTCAGCTGCCAAGCAACCCGAAGGCTCCAGGCAGCAATGAAACTAGAAATTTAAGTGTCTGCTTATGTGAGCAGACTCCAAACAGAAAAACCTGCAGCATAAACAGTGAAGACCAAAGCCATGGATTTTGTGTAGTGACTAGTTTTAGGAATGGGCAACTGACCATCCAGGTCAATAACTACAGACACTCAAAGCTGCAGGATATAGCACCTAAAAGCAGGTATAACTAGTAAACATAGTAGCCAGGTAGGACGCTGGGCACATGCCTATAATCCCAGCATTCAGGATGCAAGAGGATTGCCGATAGTTTGAGGACAGTTCTAGGCTATCTTTGTCTTACCCTGAGACATGGCGAACTACAGAGGAAGCAGGCAAGAGAGATAGGGTGGTAAGAGAGAGACTCCCTGTTCACTGGAAAGCAGGAATGGGGACTGAGACCATGAGAAGAGGGAAAAAGAAACAGACAAGAATCAAGCAGCTCATGAGACCAAGGTCCCTTTGCAGACCCAAAGCCATCTGAAGTCATTATCTCTGCATATTAAAACAACTTACTCTTCACGCTGTGTTACTGTTATCTTTTTATGTTCAGGAAAAAAAAAATACAGATTTGTTCTTCTCAAATTAAGGATCTCTTTGTGCCAGGCAATAAGCAATGTCACATTCTGTGAGCAGAGATTAAGGAAATGGACCAAGAAGTAACTGAGAAATCTGGTGGCCAAGAAGAATTATTTTTTTTACAGTCGAGAGACCTAATCAGGATCCAACACAGACACCCAGAAGCAAACCTAAGATGCATTTTCCTCTGCTTCCTTCCTTGCCTGTGGCAGGAGAAGTGCAGATTTCCTGCAGGAAGCAGAAGATGAATGATGACCAGCAGTCAGCCACTCCATCTAACACAGACAAAGCCAGGGTTTTGTTTGTTTTTAGGCAAACTGGGTACCTAACCGCAGCACAAGCCAGGAGAAGCTACAAGGCTCTACTGTGGCCTATTATTCCTTACCCACAATTCAAACTCCCCAAAGCCAGGAGTAGTGGTGCATACTTGTAATCTCAACACTTGAGAAGCAAAGGCAGGTGAATTTCTGTAAGTCTGAGAAAGTTCCAGGCCAGACAAGGTTACATAGGGAGGCCCCCATCTGAAATAAACAATAAATATATCCAGACATCTCTGAAAACCTTACCTGAACTAACTCAAGGCTGTGCATATTGTCTTAGTACTTCAATGTCTGCATTCATATGTTTCATTTCTCAAAATATCCAGTGTGTTTGAATATGAGATACTGCCATTGAAAAGGTTATAGGATCTATGTTCTGCACCAATTCTTGTAAGTCTAGCAAATTTCAAAATATATGGTGCATTTCAGATAAGGACTCGTGGATCCGTTAGAAGATTATCTTAGACAGCCAATAAGAATCTAGGAAACCAGCTTTGAACTTATACCTAGGTTCTTTCATTTAACTGGTCTTTCCCCCAGACACCTAGTTTCCTGAGAAAGGATCCCACTGTCATCATGGGCTGGCCTAAAACTCACCATGTAGCTAGCCCACGCTGGTTCTATGCACATGATCTTCCTCCCTCAGCCTGCTGAATGCTGAAATTGCAGGTACGCGGTGCCACACTGTCTCACCTGGCATTTCAGAGCACTTGTTATATGCCTGGTATTGGGCTCGGCATTTGACATACATTCAAAGGGCCTCAGCTTGATCTTTGATCTATATGCAAAGCAAGGTGAGGAAGAAGGACCACCATAATTGCTTAGATCATCAACATGGTCTCACATCCAGAGAGAAAAAGGAAAAACCAACAAAGAACAAGGATTCCTGATTTTATATGCACAGGGTCAAATTTGTGAAAGTGTTTTTAACTTTATAAGATGTATCTTAGTTAATCCTATCAGAGTGACAGGAAGAGGGGACAGGAGGGAAGAGACCTCCCTAATAGCTGTATCCCCTTCTAACTATTCTGAGGCTCAGAACACCACCCACTGAGCATCATGACCAATAAGCCACCTAGATGCCTGTGTTACGACATGACTTCTCCTAACTCCTCTCCACCAAGCCCCTCCAGTACCCCTCATACAAACACAGCTTTCCCCGGGCCACACCTGGACAGCACTTCAACTTCTAAATGGGCTTCCCCATTCTCCATCATCACGCAAAACTGCCCCAGATTGGCCTGAGCACAGCATCCAATAGAAACATGTCTATCTATAGGGCTCTCACTCATGCTCCCGCCTCACTCTCCCCAGTCTCTGGTACAGAAATGGCGGTGGAACATGACAAAGTGAAGAACTTGAGTAAAGGAGGACACAGTGTTTCCATGCACTTGCTTAACAGTCCAGATACTGTTCTTACTTTATGTGGAATGTAACGATGTATCAAACACAAAATGTGCTGCACCTGATTTAAGATTTTTATTTTGTTTCGTTTTATTTTATTTTATTTTATTTTATCTTGACTGTTAAAATTACTTCTATCACATGCATGCAGACCCAGAGGGCTTCAACTTGGTACAGACATGCCTCGTGTTCCAGAATTTTCGAGATTTATAAAGCTAATCTAGGTCATATAAAAAGCTAGTCCATATAAACTGTGTTATTTAAGTAAATACGCTGACCCAAGTTTTATACTCAGCCACTTTTGATTCTGATGACTGACATAGAAGTGGAATGGGTGGGGAAAACAGGAGCAAGGTAGGTGTACTGGCTGATTTTGTGTCACCTTGACACAAGTTAGTCATCAGAGTGGAAGGAGCCTCCGTTGAAGAAATGCCTCCATGAGATCCAGCTGTAAGGCATTTTCTCAGTTAGTGATTAATGGGGTGTGGGACTGCTCATGGTGATGGTCCCAGTGGTCCTGGGTTCTACAATGAAAGCAAGCTATGTGAAGCAAGCCAATAAGCAGCAACTCCTCCAGGGCTTTTGCATCAGCTCCTGTCCTGCCTCCAGGTTCCTGCCCTGTTTGAGTTCCTGTCTTGACTTCCTTTGATAATGAAAAGCAGTATGGAAGTGTAAGCTCAGTAAACCCTTTCCTTCCCAATTTGCTTTTTGGTCACAGTGATTCATCACAGCAATAGAAACCCTAACTAAGACAGCAGGGATAAAGGAGTAAAAAAAAAAAAAAAAAAGAGGCACAGTGGGGATAAAGAGGTAGAGAGTGGGCAGGCTGGGGATAATGGGTAGAAATAACCAGCCTTACCTAAAGCAGAAACCAAATGGATCTCTGGCAGGATCCATAAGCCAGAGTAGTTATACTCGTCCTAATGCCACTAACAACCAGTGTTTCTAGAGCATGTGTTGTGTGCCAGCCGTTACGACAAGCACTTGGTATGTTTCAACTCAGTACAGAGCATAACATCCCAAACAGAAAACACAAGCCTCACTCTCACTTTACAGATAAGGAAACTGAGGAACAGTAAGCCAAAGTATGGCAGAGTGGACTGAATATGATATTCTATAAAAGCCAATGGAACTAATGAATTAAAGAATTAATGACCCAGTTTCTGTTGCTGTGTTAAAATAACCTAACCAGAAGCAACATTGGGGAGAAATGGGTTTATTTTAGTTTACCACTTCAGATCACAGTCCATCACAGAGGAAAGCCAAAACAGAAACTTGAGGCAGGAGCTTGAAGTCAGGCTAACTTCTATCCCACACAGAATTACCTCCAAACAAGACTCAGCTCTGAGCCACAGAAGTACAGCCGTGGAGGGTGCTGCTTGCTAGCTGGCTTCCGGGGTGGCTTACATTAAGCTAGCTTTCTAGTTCAGGATCATTTTGCTAGGGATGGTACCACCCACAGTGGACTGGACACTTCTACATCAGTTAACAATCAAGTCAATCCCACACACACTTGCACTCAGGCCAACCCGGCACAGATAATTCTTCAACTGAGGCTCCCTTCTCAAATAATTTGTTGTGGTAAGTTGACGTTTAAAATCAACTGTATCCACTCAGTCACACAGCTTAGAGTAACAATTTTAATAAAAGTATATGCCCTAGGAAGAAAAAGTGGATTTAAATCTCAATCCCACTGTTACACATGTAGCCATGAAGATAGAAGTTCTGTAATTCTTCACTTAATGTAGAAGAGGGTGACAGCCAAACCACCTCCCAGAGAAGCAAGAACACCATCTGTTGGTGTCAGACATCCAGGAGTTAAGCACCCCCCCCCCTTTATTTTTCAAAAAGAATAATGAACATTTTTATGGCAAGTACTCTGGGTGTTTTAATTTGCACAAAACTCCAACAATACAGACTTTGATACTAATCATAGTTTATTGATTATTTGTGTGGTGCTGAGAATGGAAACCTCTGCCACTGAGCTATCTCCCGGCCCTCAACATTGCTATTAATATCAAGACTCTGTGTCTTAAGGACGCCAGGTTCTTATTCAAGGTCACAAAGCACTTCCCCTTCCTTATTCATTTAAAGATGGTGGCTGACTGTAGGTGACTCTAGGTTACCATATGCCTCATCCCCTCCCGCTAGCCCAGCAAGTGTGTGCAGGGCTTCCCTTCATTCTATGTGTGTGTGTTATCTTCCTGACTTGTTTCCTCACAGCTATCCCCACCGCTAACCAGCAGCTTATTCTCATCCCAAACCAAGTCAACATCAACCCCCAAAGCTTGTTTGCTGAACACTCACTCACTTGACTTTCAGAAAACTTGGACTCAATTTAAAATGTAAGCAACGGTCTTTGCCTCAGACATAATGGAAAACACCTTATTAAACTAGCTATACAAGGGATGGCTGGCTTTTATATGTCTAATATAAAGATTTTAGGGGAAAGCCCAAAAAATCACATTCCAAGACATTTGGGACATCCACAGACGGTTTGCTGCCTGGGGCATAGCCCTGGTATTCACCCCCAAATGGTTGATGTGAGTCTGCAGCTTTGTATAGGTTTTATAGAAGCAAGGGAGTGAGTGGTTGGCTTTTATATTCTCCCATCTCTAACTGCAAGCAGACACCACCCACTTTATGGGCAGGCTCATGAAAAGTCTGCAGATCACTGGAGTAGCTGCACCAAGCTGCTCTGGCCACTTTCAATACATTGTCTTTGGTGAGCACTCCTTCCTTCCCACTTCTTTCAGAGAATGTTCCAGAAGCCTACAGCTTACCTGTTCTTCTCCATCCCCCAACACAGCACAGCCAGGCTTCCCCATCTCTAGTCTGAATTAAGATGCTAGTGCTGTTCTGGTGGCCCTGTGGGGGTAATTTCTTATACCCAAGATACTTGCATTTAACGTACAACAACTTTTGCTTATTTGTAAAATTTGTTTTAACAATCTCTTGATGGATTGTGCTGGTTGTGTGTCCCAACCAGAACTCTCCCTCCCAGCATCCATGAGACTCCAGGCTTTCCAGCTGTCGATGGCTGTCATCGATATTAAGATTTCCACTGAAGAGATTACTTCTGAAGGAAGCTATAGCTGCAAGCCAGTTCCTAAGTTTCTCCACAACTCTTCATGTCCCCAACCCTACAGAAGGTGCCTGTCACTGATGTTTATCAAGTACCCCAAAGATGCTGGGCTTCACAGTTGTCCCCCCATTTGCTTCAGTGAAGCTGACACTGCGTACCAGACCCCATGTGCACCCTTCCCACTCTTCACCGGAGCCACGCAGGATAATCACGACCATGGCCCAAACTGATTCTTCAACATTTCCTTTTTTAATCCTTAAAGGTTCCTTTAAAGATTATTAAACCACCCCCCTGGGGTTAATATTAGTATGACATTATGTCTTTATTTTTTAAAGGCCTTAAGTAATTTTTAAAAATAATACTGACCTTGGGAGCTCATTGGAAAAATAAAATAATGCCAACAGTTCAGGCAATTTGCAGAGAGAAGTTTCATATATTGAATGAAAGTGTCACTAAGAATAGTTTGTAACTTTGTCATGGATGAGAAAAGGTTCATTGTGATGTCTGTGTTAGTTTATAGGGTGATCATATATCATTTATATGTGGCCTCATAAAAAGACTACCTAATTATTATATTTGAAATCCCATTTTTGTTCTTGTGCTTTTTTTGAAGCTCTTTATAAAATTGGCCTTGAGAAGATTAGTAACATAACAAAATAATGCCCAAATAACCACACATAGTATAATTTAATAATATCTGCTAGGTAGCTCTGTTTCCCCCTAGGTGAAGCAGGGAAACAATATCATTAAAAGTAATGGCATCTGGCTTTCCTACTAAGGGCGTAAGTATCTTTCACATACTATTTTTAAGTATGTGCTACTAGATAGTAAATAAAAATAGAAAGATGAGCCTGGGTGGTGGTAGTGCATGCATACCTTTAATCTCAGCAATCAAAAGGCAGAACCAGGTGATTTTCTCTGAGTCTGAGGCCAGCTTGGTCTATAGAGCTAATTCCAGGCCAGCCAGAGCTACACAGAGAAACCCTGTCTTGAAAACAAAACATAAAGGAAGAAAGGGAGGGAGGGGGGGAAAAAAGATGACTTCGAACTAGGAAACTAGTCTTTGAACTCCCAAAGGCAGCCCTCTGGAAGTCTAACATCAGAATATAAGTAAGTCTTAAGGACAAGCCACATTAATTGAGAATACCACTCCTGGGCTAGCACTTGCAATCTCTAAAAGTCATTGTAAATCCTGGAGATCCAGATCAATGCATAAACACGACACAAACATAAGATCAGTTGTTGTCATATTTCTAGGGTAGATCTTGAGTGTGGTTTCAAAATGAAGTTTGTAATAATTATCAACCAGTAAGAATAAGGTTCAACTGGCCCACATACAGTAAAATGTGATTTGTGCGGCATTCTTGCAATGAGGAATCTCTATCCTGTGGTACTTGGCAGCCATAGGCTAACACCTGCTATCAAATCTTTTTTGCAGGCCAAGGCCATTTCTTCTCCACTCCACAGTGCAGAATTGGGGAATTGGGCAAAGGACCTGCCAGGTGTATGCATGTCTCAAGAGCCTCCTGCAGTATGCACATTGGCCTTACCTCAAATCTGCCTAAATATTGCTTTGAGGGGGAGAGGGGGATAGGGCTGAGTTAACCTGAGGCACGGTTCCTAGTGGAACCCTATCTGAAAGTCATCCATCAAACAAATTCCAGCCAACTAGTAAAGCAGAGCTGGCAAGGAATGCGATATAATTAACATCATTGTCGTCTCCAGAGGCAAGGCTGGATTCTGGCCTTATCTTGTTAGTCCTGTGCCCTAAAATTCAAAGCATAGCCCTCATAGACATTTTACTTTATCCTCCATAGCCAGTAAGTTTTAGTATAGATGACATAAAAACCTCTAACAACAATAACAACAACAAATGAAAACCACGAAGAGAAGTGCATTTGTGAAGTCCTATCGTAATTTAAGGCTACTGGGCACCTAAGGGGTTCTAGGCATTCCTGCCAGATACCTCCATTAACCCCAGCATCCCTGAGAAAGGAATCACCATGCCCCTGGCTGGAGGCTAGACATTCCCACCTACTAGAAAGTGCATTTTCCCAGATCTAGGTGCCAGGAACTACATAGTCTCTCTTCATTCAGATCTGGACTGAAAGTTTAGTTCTCCAGACAGCCTTTCCAGACCACACATGGGAAAGCAGTGAACTGTCCATCTGCACTTCTCAGCCCGTCCCCTCCCTGTGCCACTGCACGATCTTGCTTAGTTTTATCCATTATCTGAGATCCTTTTAAATTTTTATTGATTTTTTTAAAGATTAATTTGTACATGTCTGTGCCTGAGTGAATTCATGTATACCACAGACATGCAAAAGCCCATGGAGGCCAAGAGATATTCAGATTTCTTGGGACTGGAGCTACGGATGTTTGTAAGCCACTTGTGGGCACTGGGAACCAAACTTAGGTCCTCTGCAAAAGCAGTAAGTACTTTTAACCAGGGAGCCATCTTTTATGTGTGTGTGCATGTGTGTGCATGGGGGGGGGGGTGTACATTCCTCATGTGTGCCTGAATGAATGTGGGCACATGTAAGCCACAGTGCAACTATGGAGGTCAGAAGACAACTTTTGGAAGCTGGATCTCTCCTTCCACCTTCCTGAGACCTTGCCACTTACTCTAGCTGGCTGGCCCAAGAGCTTCCAGGTGATTCTCCTATTGCTGACCCCATCTTGCTGTATGAGTACTGGCTTTACAAGTTCTCACCACCACATCTGCCTTTTTTAACATTGGGCTGCAAGAACTGAACTCAGTTGTCAGGTTAGGCAGCAAATGTTTTTACCTACTGAGCCATCTTGCTGGCCTCAGAAGTTCTTTTTAAGCGTATTAACTAATTATTGGACTTCTCCGCTATAATGTGAGTTTCTTTAGACCAAGGGAATTTTTCAAGTCTAGTACTAGGTCAAAACAAAGCTTTACACTTGATGTCAATAACAGTATCAAAGAATGACATTTAAGTATGCAGGGGAGGGAAGGAAGGAAAGAAGAAAGGAGAAGGGATGGGGTTACAGCTGGTAAGAAAGGAAAAACTATGCAAGGAAAGGGGAAATGAGGAGGAAGAGAGAAGATAGGCAGGCAGGGAGAGGGGAGGGAGGGAGGGAGGGAGGGAGGGAGGGAGGGAGGGAGGGAGGGAGGGAGGAAGGAGGAAGAAAATGCAGAGTCCTCCATTACTTTCAGGAGAAACACATAATGTAAAATATTGAAATTTTGTGGCTTAAAACCAAGTCAAATTCTGAGATACCTCTCTGAGAATGGCCATAAAGCATTCATTAATTCCCAGGCTAAAGCCCTACTACAGCTTTTAGAAAATATCTTGATGCAATCCTTTAAAAACCAGGAATGAACCTGAAACTTGGAGCTACACCATCTTGTTCTGTCCCTGATGGCACTCAGAACTCTCTGAAATGAAAGTGCATGTTTTCTCTTGGGTTGGAAATCACTTGTTTGCTGCACTTATATTGTCCCTCCACAGCGTACTTCTCTCTCTACACCCTACCCCCATGGCTTTAAAAGCCTGAGTTGACAGAGTCCTATTGTCAGAAACAGAGTTTTAAAACTGGAATTTGGCTGGCTGGCCACACACACCAGCAAACATCTGGACCAGTGACTGTGAGAACATTCTGTGGTGACAAAAGCAAAGCTTTCTGTGAGGATGGGATTGGAATCCTATGGGGTAACAAGGGGAGGTACCTCAACCAGCCAGAAAGCCAGGTCGACCAGATGGCTTAAACAACAGCCACTTGCTCTGAACAGGATATCTGGCTACTACTGTGAACACTGGTGCCTTCACCTACATACCAAAGCTCAGTGAGCAATCCTAAAGCAACCCTAGACTCATTCACAGTGCTGCATGTAGTGGCTGCTTGCCATTGGCCCAGGCTAGATGCTGGCTGCTCCCCAGGTCAAGTCCCTTCTCATTCCAGGTGAATGGAGAAGGTGACAGATTTAATTAAATTTTCTAACTTCCATATGACCTAGAACTGAGGAATTTGAGTATTAAGGAGGTTCTCAATTGGAAAAACATTGGCTGACTACAGCTGTAGTCTTAACCATTGATGAGATCAGATACTGCATCACTTATCTGCTAAAGTATCATGTAGCCTGACATATTTAGCAAAAGTTAAGCGAATGGCTGAGATGTACAAAAGAAGACGAAGGGTGGAGAGGCATAAAAGAAGAAATATTCCCATCTTCTGTGTCAAATGAACACATTTATGCAGTAACTGAGTGACTATCAATGCCTCAAGAAGAATTAAAGTCATCATTAAACGATCAACCATTAGTTTCTTTTACTAATTATAAAATAATGCCTGTTGGAAAAAATTCCTACACATTTCCCCATTTTATCTTAGTGTACATTAACTACACAAAACAATGGATTTCACTGTGATTTTTCATACATGTGTATAACAAGTTTTTCATCATACTCATGAACATCTTATCATGTTCTTGATATAGGCGAAAGGGCAAGAGAGAAGAGGGGAAATTTAAAGGACATTTTACTTCAGTTAGATTTTTAATTAACATCCAATCACCCTCTAGAAATATACCTCCTAATACACTATTGGTATACTCCACACTGCTTTTAAGGGTCAATGGTCAAGACAAATATGTCATATAACATTAACAACACCACCAACAACAATGTGTCTGCGTTTTCAGGAAAGGATTATAAACTCAAGATGTTCAAGCAGTTCCCTTATTATTTCTGCAGTTATTACTACTATTATTATAAATCTTGATGAAAACAGAAATCTATTATTGTATGAATGCCCATTTTATATTTAAGGCGGAGAGGAAGTTAAGAGAGAATAAGCATCTTATAAGTAACAAAGCCAAGATTCAAACTAAGTCAGAGTTAGCTGTAGCTGTCAACTTGACACAACCTACAGTCACCTGGAAAATGAGTCTGCCAATAAGGGACTGTCTGCATTGGGTTGGTCTGTGGAGAAATGTCTTAAGTTAATTGATATGGGATGATCCAGCTCACTGTGGGCAGCAACATCCCCTAGATGGAGGGCTCTTAACTTTATAAGACCAGAGAAACTGAGCTAAGCACAAGGAAGTAAGTATGCGTTCATTTCTCTCTGCTCTTGCTTGTGGATATAATGTGACAGCTGTCTCAAGCTCCTACAGTTGTGACATCCTCCCCAGTGACAAACTGTAACCTGGAATTGTGAGCTAAAATAAACCCCTTTGTCTTCTAAGCTACTTTTTTGCCAAGATATTTTATCACAATGACAGAAATAAAACTAGAATGTATCTTATGGTCCCCAAGTCCATTTTCCTAATCACCTTTTATCTGCCATTTTATCAATAACTTTTTTTTAGATATTATGCATGCAAAAGGTATACGATCTTCTATAAAAAATATTTGAACCATTTTATTCTTTATTTATGAGAACCAATGGTTTAAGTTGTTTTAAAGCATAAATTTCTAACACTTGTATCTTTGAGGCTGATGTGAATTTTACTTTGGCACCCCGGATTGTGTTTCATAGTCCTGAAATTAGATAATCAGGACTGGCATCAAACAAAAGCTGCCGTGATGACTAGTTGACACAGGAACATAATGCATAACTTTACATCGGACTCCATATCCAGCATAATTTATATTCATAACAAAAAATGGCAATCGCCCAGTCTCTGACATATGGATTTATGGTCTTGGCCAAGGCCAAGTCAAGGCACATTAGCCAAATATATCTAAACATCTGACTCTAATCACTGCACTGAAAATAGTCAGGCATTAAGGGCTTATAAGTCTGTTTCACTGAGCATGAGAAGCTAACAGGAAGTTGGGTTTTGAAGGGGGACGTGGATAATGTGCTTTTAATTCAACATCATCTTTTCTTCATGGCATGTGAGTCCCTCCTCCCATCCCTGCTCTCATAGTTAAGGATCTGGTTATGGCCAATGCTGCTAAGTCAAAGTCAGACAAAAGACAAAAGGAAGATTCTGTGGACATCTCTCATCAATTGTGATTTTATACTATTTGTAATTCTATGTGGTCCACACACATCCTCTTCCTGCTTACCCCCCCCAATCCTGTTAAAATGAATAATAAAGGGTTATTAGTTTTTCAGTCACTCCCAGATACTTGGAGGAATGAGTTACTATAAATCTGTAATCTATTTTTTTTTCTCATATAAACAGAAGGAGCTGAAGTTTAAACAAAATGTATTTATTACCCTCTAATGATATTTCCCATTCTACCAGGAAGGAGGGAGGCAGGACCCCATCCAGCTCTAAGGAGGGTCTGTATCAAAACCCAGCACCAGCGATCCATGGTCTATTAATCCTTGGCCATCAATCTTCTTCCTCAACCACTTCCTTCTGATAAAACGCAGGAACCTCTCCTAGACTTTTTTTTTTTTTAAACCTCATTTATCCTGCTCCCACTTGAAGTCACCATGTGGAAGCGACCTGGGTTTCAGCCACCTCACAACAAGACAAATAAACACCCACAGCCACCAAGACTTTTGATTTCGGTACCAGGGACAGAACCCAGGAGTTTGACAGGCTGGGCAAATGTCACCCCATTGAGCTATACCTCCAGCCCTAAGCCATGACAAAAATCTATGAAGTGTTAGCACCTTACCATTTCCCTTTTTTTCTGCTACATCATTGATATTTTTCAGAAAAATTATATTGTAGATGATTCTTCAAGGTCCACAAAGCTTCAAACCACTTGGCCAGATTTTCTCCACCCCTCTCTGCTTATTAAGCCTGTACGGAGCATTTAGTAAAATACTTATCTTTATGACTTTATAATTTAAACCAGGCTCTAAGAGGAAGAACAGAATAGTACTAACATGTCAAGGAAGAACGGAATTTGGGATTTATCAGAACCTGGGTGCTGTCGTGATTTCCAGCTTTAAGGGCCTTTAGCAAACTCACCTCCTAGAATACCTTGCAGGTTGGGGTAGTAAGTCTCAGGTTCAAGTCCAGTAAATTAATTACAAAATATACCCCAGCATTGTGCTACATTAAAAAACCAACAAACCAAAGGTCACTTTGCCCCACCACATCGTCACTTTGAAAGCTTCACATTTTTGCTCTTGGCAGAGACTAACTTCTGGCCACCAGTTTGACCAAAGGGCAGAGATTGGGTGTACCTGAATCCAGACGGATGTAGCTCATCGTATTCACCCTCAGCTCGCTCTTTCTAAGGCTCAGTCTTCCCACTTTTATCTCATTATCCTAACAGTATGTAGAAAACCTCTCTCTCTCTCTCTCTCTCTCTCTCTCTCTCTCTCTCTCTCTCTCTCTCTCTCTCTCTCTCACACACACACACACACACACACACACACACACCTAACATATGTAAGCCGACACAATTACCACATTTAAAAAAAATACTGCCCTAAAAATAAAAATTTTAGAATTTTCCATTTTACCTCTATTTCCCCTTATGGTTACAAACTCTCATGACTCTTAATATCCTCAAGCCTTGAATACTGCACTAGTTAAAAATCCTCAGACATGAAGAGTAGGGATTGAGATACACAATTTAACACCTAGGACCACAGCTGCCGTCTATCTTCAGAACGTAATTAGATTTCATTTCTTAGTATCCTTGGAATTTCAACTGGTCTCTTTCTTGGACACGCTTAAAATTATTGGGATGAAAAGCAACCTCCATATGAAATCTGCAAGTGGTACCCAATAAATTACTGCTCTACTTTCCCGATGCCAATGTATAACAGTGAGGGCTGTGGGAGGGGCGAGTCATAAGCTCAGCCTACAGAAAGAAAGCACAGAAGCACTGCAACAGATCAAAACCCCTATTAAAAATAGATTGCAGGTTGTGACAACAAGCAATGACAACAATAAACCCCGACAAGCCCACGGGGTTTGTATTTTTCCAAGCTTGAGGCTGTGACCTGAGGTAGACCACAGGAATGGGCAGTACAGCTGTCAGTCAGAATCACACAGTGAATCACAGCCAATCAGGGAGACAGGACAAGCTTGACGTTCTCTTTCAACGGGAAGGGAATTTTCTGATAAATGAAAAATAGTATTTGGCTAATAAGTTCCTCTCTCTCTCTCTCTCTCTCTCTCTCTCTCTCTCTCTCTCTCTCTCCCTCCCTCCCTCCCTCCCTCCCCCTCCCTTACCCTCCCTCTCCCTCTCCCTCTCTCCCTCCGTCTCTCCCTCCGTCTCTCCCTTACTCTATCCTCCCCCTCCCCCTTCTCTCTCTTCTTTTGCTTTTTTGAAACAGAGTTTCTCTGTGTAACCCTGGATGTCCTGGAACTTGTTCTGAAGCCAGGCAGGCTGGCCTTGAACTCAGAGATCTGCCTTTGACTGATAAGTCATAATGGCAATTTTGGCCATGAGACAGTAGAATGCTATACAAACTAGAGGGGTAGTTTGCTGTAAAGGTTGGTTTTTTTTTTTTTTTTTTTCCCGCATTATCTCTCTTTTATTGCAAGTATAAAAACCAGTCATTTAAGAACATCAACTCTGGAGCCAGACTGCTTGGGTTAAAACCCCAGCCTGACCTCACTCATGTAAGTCTTTTAGTTCAGGGAATATCATATTACAATATTATATTATGAGACACATGGTTGTCTCCTATTTTCTTCAATAATAGTTACTATCTTAAAAAGGTGCCCTGAGGATTCAGTAAATGAACCTAAAGTACATAGAAAAATGGCTGATGGACAGGAAAGGCTCGATGGATGTTGATTTTTACCACTTCATGACATCATCATTTACTTTGCCTGGAACGTTCTCCCCATTTCCTCCCTCCTACACATCTTTCAATAGATTTTATACATCTTAGTTCAAGTTTTCCTACAGTTAGAGAAGAGTGGGTTCTCATGCTACACGGTCACATAGCATTTCTCTACCACACCCCAAGTGCCTAGGACCCCTGATTTTCGTACTTAGGGTTTCATTGCTGTGAACAGACACCGTGACCAAGGCATCTCTTATAAAGGAAAACATTTCACTGCGGCTGGCTTCCAGGTTCAGAAATATAATAAACCCATCTATAGCAGAAACAGGGACACAAAATTAACCCCTAAATTTCCAGGGCCTCAAACTTGCCACTGGATCTCAAGTATGGGAGAGACTTTGGTCAGTGACACAGTAATGTCTCTTTCCCACCGTGTTTTACTGAGGTGCAGCTGAGAAGAGCTAGTACATCCAGGTCCCGACGTAAAGGAGTTGAAGGGCGGATACTTGAAGAACAGACAAAGACCATTGATTAAAGCAACAGCAGTGGGGGTGGAAAGAAAGCTCTCTTTTCTACAAGACCAGCAACACAGGCCTTAATGGAAGAGCAGAAGTAACCTGAGATGAATAGAAATCTTAGTGGCACCAAACAAACCCATCCTAAAGAATTCAAAGAATCCAATGCAATGTAAGATGCAATCTATAGGCCTTGGAATCGTGCACCCAGCTCCTTTATCCACTGGGTCTTGAGACACAGCCTCCCTTGTTTCTAGAAGGCAATAGTATGGAAATGCATTTGCCTTCTAGAGCTACTTACTCACTAAAACCAGGCCTGACTTCCTCCCTGCCCTTTCACAGAATCTCATTGGTCCCTTTACATAAAAGGATTTTTGGTATCATAAGATCTAAAATCCTTCTAGCACATTTTCTAAATTTCTAAATCAATAATCTTGCTTAGCCATTCAAAGGTAAATAAAGGAAGAATAAAACATTCTCTTTTGCTTTTAAAGAATTTAAACTTATTTGATCCGGAAGAAAAAACCTTAATAAAATGGGGGAGGAGGGTAGAAGAGGAAGGAAGTTCCCCATTTTTCAAGTCAGTTGATTTGTGAGATGAAAACTAATTTAGTGGTTGGGTTTTGTTCTCCCCCCTTGGAATGGGGATATCAGGCAATTTTCACATTGTTCCAAATTGCTCCGCAACTGTAAGGCAGGTTTCCACTGTTGGAGCAAAAGGGCTAAGAGTGGACACCCAAAAGATGAATACAGTGTTATTGATAATGAAATTGTTTGTGGGTCCCAGCCATGTGTTCATCTTGATGCAAATTCAGAATAAGCACCCAACTATCTCACAGGCATTAAATTGTTCTTTTTCTTCAATATAGATACACTTAGGTTCGAGTGACAACTTCCTTAAAATATTTGTTTCTTTTGTATTTTGTGTATATGTGGCAGAGGGAATAAACACATGTGTGTGCTGATACCTGAGTCACCCAGAAGGAATACCCAGAAGGATAACTCTGCAGAGCTGGAGTTACAGACAGTTGGGAGCTGCTCGGTGTAGGAGCTAGGATTAAAATGAAGATCCTCTTCTAGAGTAATGATCACTCTTAATCACTGACCCATCTCCAGCCCCAAATGACAACGTTTTACTTACAGCAAGGATGTCCAGATGTTTTAAGGATTAACCAAATTAATCAATTTGCCCAGTATCAAGTTATCCTTGATTGTATGGTTATTTTTCTCGATGGTGTGACAAAAGCAACTTTAGGAAGAAAGAGACCATTGGCTCACAATTGAGAGAATCCAGTCCACTAAAGCAGGCAAGGCGTGACAGCAAGAGTATGGGACATGGGGCAGCCACTCACTGTATCCATAGTCAGGAAACAGTAAAATGAATTGTGGTACTCAGCTCATCTCCTCTATCTTTTTAATTAACCCCAGGACTGACTGTGGGATAGTACTGCCTGCCCTCAGGGAGTTTTCCTTGCTCACAAACACCCTCATAGACATGTCTAACCTGTGTATCCATGGTGCGTCTAAAGCCTGTAAAGTTGACAATGAAGATTACCCATCACACTGTCGCTGGGCTGTCACTGTCTGGCTCACTGAGGTAATATATCGTTCAAGTTTGACTGTCACAATTGAGATACTTCATAACTGGCCACCCTAATGCCCTAATAATCTGGGATCTGAACAGTCCCTCCCAAGAAATGTTTCTGACTGAATATCTGGCTAATGAACTGACTCAAAACTGAAAACCCCAGACTTCATTGCTCATGAGTAATATTAAGTCAACAAATCAAGTTGCACATGATCAAATGTAATTACCTACATGTTTTAAAGTTTGGCATGGAAAAATAAGCCAAATTGTAGCATCACTTCATTTTTAAAGGGCTCGTCATAGGATTTCAAGTCAAGTTTCTAAATATATTTTAATTAATAAGAACTCAAAATATCAAATACACTGTCAGCCGTACTGCTCTATCTATAAGCCATGTAATAACCCAATCAGGACCACTGATGAGTTTTCTAAGAGACTTTTAATCAAGATGGAAATGCAGACAAATTATTCTGGGTCACTGACTGCAACAACTGAAGTAAAATGCCTTAATTCCCAAAGCAAATTGCTGTTCTTCCCCGGTACTTATGGGAAGGAAACCTCAGGACTAATTTAGGAGGTTTCGTGGCAATAGTTACTAAGAGCCAGTAACTGCTCCATCTGCCCATAACTTTACCCTTGGAACAATCCGCTTCTACTTAAATGTTCAGCCTGCCGCTGACATTTTCCAAAGAGCCAAGTGAAATGAAGCTGTTTCTATCTCAGAAGAAGAAAGCAACTGCTCTCTCTGACTCCATAAAACAGTCACTCAATAATCCATATACATTGATATGGTTTGAATGAGAATTGCTCTCATACTTGAAAACGTGGGTTCCTGGCTGGTAGAATTTTTGGAAAGGATGAGAAGTGTGTCACTGGTGATAGGCCTTGAGGTTTTAAAAGCTTACACCTTTCACACTTAGCTCTCTCTGCCTCCTGCTTGTATTTCAAGACGTGAGCTCTCAGCTACTCCAGCCCCGCTTCCTTTGCTCCACCATCATGGACTCTCCCCTCTGTAACTGGAAGTTCAATTAAATACTTCTTTCATAAGTTGCCATAGACATGGTGTTTTGTCACAGCAATGTAAACTCTAACTAATACAGTTGACTTAGCTTCATCTGTCTGTTTTTTGTCTTAGAGGAATACTGGAAACCTGGTATTTTAAACATGGGAACATACATGTTTTCACTCATCAGAGAAATTTTGAACATGTTTCTCGACTCTTCTAGTCTCCATCTTGTCTTTAACATGGGACCATGTTGGGGGCTGGGTGACTTGTTGTAGAGCACCAAAACATTCTCAGTGAGTCATGTCATACTTTCACAGTCAGAGAAATTCACCTACACAGATTCTGCCAAGGGAGTTGCCTGCTCTACTGAAAGGGACGCACCTTAAGCAGAGACCTGCTCACAGCCAGACATCTCTGTTCAACCTTCTCTGTCTCACTAACTCCTAAAACCTTTACTTACCTGTATCTCCTACATCACTGGTCTTCTCTACTTTCCCAGCATGCTCTTGAGCACTTCAATGCCTTCCTTAAGAACTGTGTCAGACACTCTGTCTTCATTCATTCAATATGATATTGGACCTCTGACTATGGGGAAGGTGTTGAGCAAAAAGAGATATGAAATAAGCAGCTGGGAGCTGGCTCAGTTGGGAAAACACTTGCCTTTACAAGCATAAGGCCTAAAGTTAATTCCTAGGCCCTACAGAAAAGGGCAGGATGTAGTGACACAAGCTTGTAGTGCTGGCACTGGAGAGGCAGAAGGAGAGGTTCCCTAGGGTTCGCTGACCAGCTAGTCTCTCCTAATTAGTGATTTCTAGAATAATGAGACCCTTTCTCAAAGGAGATGGGCAGTATTCCCAAAGCGATTGCCTGAGGTTCTTGGCCTCCACACACGTGTGCACAATACACACACATCGCTACATACACACACATTCATGCAAATATAAATACACATCTAAAAAAAGACCAGTTTTATATATGTAACTAAACTAGCAAAAAAACCAAGAACTTTGTAAGTACCTGCTAGTTTATAGTACATCTTATAAAATGATACAAAATTGGCCAGATGCAATGATCCACTTCTTTAATAATCCACTTCTTTTTTTCTCAGCACTCAGGAGACAGAGGCAGAAGGATCTCCAAGTTCAAGGCCATCCTGATCTACATAGAGAGCTCCAGAAGAACCAGAACTACCCAGAGAGCCTGTCTCAAAACAAAACAAAAATACAAAATTGTGCCCAGTTAGATTCACTTAGTAGAACCATTGGGTGACTAACTTTCTTTCTTTCTTTTTTTTTTAAAAGATTTATTTATTTAGTTTTATGTTATATGAGTACACTATAGCTGTCTTCAGACACACCAGAAGAGGGCATTGGGTCCCATTACAGATGGTTGTGAGCCACCATGTGGTTGCTGGGAATTGAACTCAGGATCTCTGGAAGAACAGTCAGTGCTCTTAACCGCTGAGCCATCTCTCTCCAGCCCCTGGTGACTAACTTTCAAAATCCAAAATCTGTAAGACAGAGTTTAAAATCATGAACCTGGGAGAGTAGGAGAAGTCATTTTTAAATAGTCCAACCTTCAAGACCATAGGTTCAGGCAGCCAGTCCTCCTTTTTGAACAATACCATAATGAGAACCAGGAAGACCAGGACAAGTCACAGTTTACTGATAATTAGGAAGCTGGAAGGGGTCACATTCCCATGAAAGTGAAGGAAGCTGAAGCCACCCAGTACCTGACACTTGCATCAGTATCTGAGATCCTGAGAAGACCCAGCAATGGTAGTCACTGTAGCACAGAAGCACAGAGATCACACACAGCCATGCTTTCAAATTGGCAACAATGTCCCTAGCTTGTGAACAAATGTCACCAACTGTTAATCACTCTGAAGAACTGTGGCTTGGGGGGGGGGGTTGAGGGGATACCTTTTTTGGAACCTAAACCCCATGCCCTTGTTGGAATTGTTATAATGAAGCTAGGGACATTGTTGCCAACATCAGTGCACCTGAATCTTTACCAGGTACAACAAAGGAAGGTCTAGAGATCCAGCCATTCTGTTACCTTAACAACAAAAATATTGTCGGTGTGACACTATAATTGACTGTCGGACTCTTAAATTGAGTCCTTGGGGATTCTAACCCACAAAACCAAAGCTGGAATATTTCAGTAATATTCCCCCATTAATAGCTAACGTTTTAGTTCCAATGGTAAGAGAAAAGGAGTTAGTGAGAGCCATCATTCACCCCTTGAAGAATAAGGAGAGGGTCAAGCTGTTACCTTCTCCCCCTGTGCAGGAGGTATGCCTTCCCATTCACTCTGCTGACCTCCATTCGGCCTTCCGAGGACCCTGAAGTGCATGCCAAGCTCTGGGGGTATCACCACAGCCAATCTAGATAACTTACTGAACAGAATGGAAGTAATCAACCCATCGAGCTACCATAAAATATCCAAATTCTGAAAGTAGGCTTTTCATAAATATAAATCAAGAAATGTGCTTTGCCCAGAGCCAGAGCAGAACTATAAAGTAGCTTTGGAAATGTCAGCTAATTATGTTTCTCTGAGGCAGAAACATTGGATTTGGTCCCAAGGGAGTTTGCTTTACTGCCCTCCTGAAAGAAAGACGTTGATGTTATTAAGAAGAAAGTAAAAGTGATTGATAGAAGTGTGTGACGTCAGAAAGCTTTAAAACAAAAACTCAAGAACATTAATCTTACACGAGCAAAGTAAAACAAATTGCCCTCTTGAAACAAGTCAAGGCTTTCTAAACATGCTGGGTTCTCTATTAAATAATTACAGTTTTATCTTCGCACCACATCATCTCAAACATTCAACCCTTGTTCTCAATGAAGATCTAATCCGCCTAGCAAGCTTTTGTCAACAGGACTTTATGTGAGGCCTTAGAAAGGAAGGGAGAGGTGATAGGCTGTGCAAACAAGTGGGGTGCTTCCTGTGCTCACTCAGTAAATAAAATTACAGAGTCACGTGACACACTAGGCCATACAATGAGGCACTGCTGTAATTCGAATACACTTTGCCCCTCTGAAGTTCATGTTAAAATTCTGTCTCACAGTGAAGGAATACTCAGAAATGGTGGACCTGTGGGAAGTGTTTTGGAGATAGAGATGATGGGTCATAGGTTAAAAGCACTTGATGCTCTTCCAGAACACCAGGGTTTGATTCCCAGCAACCTAAGTGTAGTTCACAACTATCCGTAATTCCAGTGCCATGGTAACCCCTCACCATCTCCCGGCCTCCACAGGTACTGCACAAAAACAGTGTACAGACTTACCCGCAAGCAAAACACCCATACACATAAAGTAAAATAGAGACAGACCTTTAAAAAAGGGAAACAGAGGGCACAATATTCACAGATAAAGATTCAAAATAACTACACATGAAAAAGTAGCACTTGAATAATAATTTTCTAAAGGGTTGTGCTTGAATGTAACCATTATAAAATTTAAAAATTTTACAAATTGATTAAAAATCAAAGGTTAAACAATAAAAATCAACAAAATAAATGAATGCTTACATTATATGCTTGATATATATGACATAACAATATTTATTAACAAGATGATAAAGACAACTAAAATCACTTTCTTTGCCCGTCGGCTCTGTATGCAATCTTAGACGCACAGGCCACTAAAGTGAGGGCCTTGTTTATCTAAGAAATACAATGCAACCTCCCCCGGATCTGGCATGCATGATTATACAGATGAATATATTCCCTTTGCATTCCTCTAGACCTGAGCAGATAATAGCAACCTATTAAACACACCTTAGTTGTGCCAACAAATTAGAGCTCAAAGATGTTCTTCAAATATCTAAAGTCAAATTCAGCATGGTAATGCAGGAGTATAAGACAGGAGAATCTTGACAAGATCTAGGTCATCTGGGCTCCACAGTGAGTCCCTGTCTCAACAAACAAATAAAAAGCCTGAAATCAAATTGTTCTTATTACACTCCTGTAAAGCGATGCTTTTTGGCAGGAATAGTACTGGATGGGTGTGAGTCACCAACATCCCATAGTTTCATATGACAGAATCCACCTGCAATTCCAACCTGCTTTCTCAGCAAGACAGGGCATGGGCATGGCATCCATGAAATTATCAAGGCTTGCCATAGCTACTCCATGGAGAAGAAGGTCAACTAGAATGCACTATATTGAAAATAAATAGGATCTGGACTGGGGAGATGACTACTCAGTGGATAAAGAACATGTCTTACAAGTGGACATGAAGTGGAGACTGGATACACAGAACCTATATAAAAAGCTGGGTGGGAATGGCGTCTGTCCGATAGTCCAGTTCTTAGAAGGTGAAAACAAAAGATCCCAGGAACAAGGTAGACCAGTCAAATCAGTGAGCTCTGGGTTCAGCTAGAGACACTGCCTTAGTAAATAAAGAACAATTGAAGACACCCAACACACACCACATGCACCTGCATATACATGTATCCACTCACATTCAAACATGTATACACACACATGCACACCACATTGAAAAAAGAAGGAGGAGGAAGAGAAGGAAGAGGAGGGAGAGGAGGAAGAGGAGAAAGAGAAAAAGGAGGAGGAGGAGGAGAAGAAGAAGATTAATGAAAGAAGTGGGTAGACATTATCATAGCTATTGGAAAGGATCCAGACAAAAGGCTCTGAGGGCCAAACCTAAAAAGGGAAAGAAAAATACTTAAGGTTTAAATTTATGTTATATACTAAGTGGGAAATTCCATCTTGCACTCCTATCCCAAGACTAAATTAACCAATAAAAATACTTAATGAATTGTCGAGACATTCTTTACAGCATTTCGTCTGTGTTCCTAGATTTGAATCTCTGGGAAAACATTTAACTCATGACAACCCTGTAGAACCCCCAGCATGAGCTGGTCCATCCATGTGAAATCCCCACTTGCTTCAACGTCAACATCTGGACAGTCGGTCCAGAGAACATTCAAATCTCTTTTGAAATTTCCCTAGCAAGATTCAAGGTAGAGTGTGTGCTGTGTGGCTACTTTCTCACGTTCCCACCCCAACATGGTCAAGATTAGCATGCCAGCATCATTCTCTGTACCTTCTAGTGTGTTTCCTACTGATGTTTATGTTAAGCTCTATCTAGAAAGCACCAAGTGCTCACTATGCCCTAGAGCCTTGATATTGCAGCACAATAATTTTAATTAGAGTTTGTATATTTAGGTGTGGAGGGAGAGTAAAGAGAGATGAAGGAGGAAGGAGGAAGTTAAGGAGGGAAAGAGAGAAGGAGGGAGGAAGAACGACAGAAAGAGAGGGGGAGGAGGAGGAGGAAGAGGAGGAAGAAGAAGGGGAGGAAGAAGAAGAAGAAGAGGAAGAGGAAGAGGAAGAGGAAGAGGAAGAAGAAGAAGAAGAAGAAGAAGAAGAAGAAGAAGAAGAAGAAGAAGAAGAAGAAGAAGAAGAAGAAGAAGAAGAAATGAAAAGATGTTAAGAATAAAATTAGTTGCAAATATGAAGTATATAAACTTTTCTCAGCACCAGCAGACAAGCACTCGGTAACTTTGGGCCCATCTACATACCATCTAGAATTTAGCGTGTTTGATCTCACAGCTACATTTAAGATCTTAAAGGTTCTTCTCCCCACCAGCAACTCTATTCATTTACTGTAACTGAACAGACCTCTCAAGTTACCCTCTTGCCTTACTGAGCCCCTTTCAGTAAAGTTTTTCTAAGGTCTCCCCCTTATCCCTTCCTCCTTGGGTGGAGGGGGTTTTTCTCAGTTTTCTATTGACCAATCTCTTTTTTTTGGGGGGGGGGGTTGCTCAGTTTGGTCTGATTTCAGAAAGGACCTCACCATGTAGCTCAGGCTATCCTTGAACTCTGTATCCTCCTATCTCAGCCTCCCCAGTGCTAAAATTGAGACATACATCCACACCTGAGTCTCCACTGAGTGATCTTAACATAAGAAATATATTTAAAAGGCATCTATGGTGTATGAGAAAGCATGCTATTTCAGAATAAATGATGGGCTAGTTTGCATCAAGCCTCCCATAACTCTACCTCTTTACATTCTAAAGACTCCTCCTCTTCCTGTTCACCCTTTAAACAAGTAACAAATAGCTCATCACAGGGGAAAGAGCAATGGAAATCCTGTAAATGCTAATTACCTGGAATCTTTTCTTAGCATTCTTATTTTTCTTTTAATGTTTCTGGACACAACAACACAAAGATGACCTGTATTTGCCAGAATTAACAAGGAACCACCTTCTAGCTAGACAGCCAGGGCTGTGTACATCCTATCCTATGCAGGGGTAAGAGTGAGGAAGGATGGGTATCCCATGACAAGGCAAGGGTGGGGCGGTAGACCTGGAGAGAGAAAACTCATCTCATACACGTAGTCCACCTTCCCTTACAAGCCTCTGAATGAGAACACAGCGTGCTTTGGAACTGAGCTGTAGAGACAGACAGGTAGCTGCCTCCACACTCCACACTTGAAGAAAAAGGCACAAAGCCACCTTGTGCTGAACGTGGGACTTCTCTAGTTTCTGCATGCCAGACCCCAAAGGACACTGGCTACAGCCACTTTCCTAGAGTCTCAGCCAAGCCTTTCATTTTACCTATTCACTCGCCACCAAGGGGCAGCTCTATGCCACTTCTTAGTAAAAGTAACAGAGATAAATAAGTCAGGACAAAAAAAATGCCAAAATATCATTTACGGAGAAGAAAGCAGTAATCCCCTTAGCCTACTTAGTGGGAACTATAGAGAAATACAGAAGTTAGTGTGCATACAGTCTGAAACCCTGACCAGCCTCATGGGTGTCAATCTCTGTTTGCCAGTGTTACCTGCACTTACCCATACTCCTAATGGGATAAAGGGAGGAGGTCAAAGTTCCTGGAGTTTTTTTTTTTTTTCTTAAGACAAAGAATCTGGACTCACTCATGTAAGAGAAACCTCCATGAGTCCAGCATGTACACACGGGTTTGTATGTTAAAATGTGCCTTTTTTTTTTTCTTCTACTCTTGTAAGATGTTCCTAACTTAGAGGGCAGGATCATCAGAGTAAATTAAATTAAACTAAAAGTTCCTTTGTCTCGTTAAAAACACAAAACGACCTTAGCCCCTTTGTGTCTCTTCCGAGACTGGGTAAGAATAGCAAATTCTGCTGTGCTTCATTTTAGCCTCCTAAATGATCCCAGCAATCATTTGGAAGTTTGTGGCACTAAATCAAAATCGCCAGAATCGATGGGCACTCATAGAATCATATTCTGTGGTGATATGCAGGAAAACAATTGACAATTCTCGACCAGTCCGGATGGTTCCAGTTGCCAATGAAGCAAACAAACCTGCCTTAAACAATGATATTATCTAACAGGGCAAAAAGTCCAAAGTGGGTGAGCTCTGGAGCCCAGGGATTCCACAGCATACACGGTTCTTCATTCGAAGGCTTGGCAGCAAGATGGCTGGGCATCACCAGAGACACAGTGATGACCAGTGGCAGAAAGACAAACTTCCCTTACTGTCTTGCTTAGAAGCCAGTAGACGTCACCGAGTCCTGACTGAGATACTCTTGTGTTTCTTAGCCAGTCTCTAGCAAGGCATGCTGTGGTTAGTCTAGGAGAGATTGGACATAGAGAGTCAACCATAGTGACCCTGGTGGTAAGCTATATATGGAACAGAGTATATTCATTCCTAAATATTAACTCCTATCAGTCTAGCAGCATAACAAAGTACTGCAACCTAGCCTGGGGGCACACCTACAATCTCAATTCACTGGGGGGCTGAGTGGGAGGTGGGGGGAGTATCAAGTTCAAGACCGACCTGTGCTACTAAACTCATTCAAGGAGAGCCTGGGCAGCTCAGCGGGACTTTATCTCAAAATTACAAGTAAATGGTTGGGGAAATAGAGATGCTCACAAGTAGAGTAGATGTCTATCGAGTATGAGACTTTAGGTTCAATCCCACAGAAAGAAAGGTGGGAATGTACAGTAGCTACAAAACGGTCTTAGCAGTTCAGTTTGTCTTGTTTTCTGCACAAATCAAACAGTGGGGCTTCAGCTGCACAACTCTGTCTATATAGATTCTGAGAACCATGGTAGACACCAGCCCTTTGCAGGATTTAGACCCAGATCGAGCCAGTTGCTCTGAACACCGTATATAAACGCCCCACTTGCTGAGAGGCTTCCAAACCTCTGGATTCTTACAGCCACACAAGATCCTGCAGGGCATCACATGGCCCGCCCAAAATACTTGCCAATTATAGACCCCAGACAGCTATTTAGATGCTCCCCGACACGTGATTGCCGGGACAGTGAGGTGAGTCATGAAGAACCCCAAATTAAAGGTCAGAAGCACCTTCAATCACAGATCAAGAATAGCATCAGTTCCCTTGGCATCTCAACGCTCCACTCTCTGCCACTGGCAAGCGCAGGAAATCCACAAGCTTTAACTCCGAGGCCCAGAACCCAAGCACAGGGCTCTCACAGTCCACTGAGAAGTATGACAGAGATTTTCAGATTAGGGCCAGTCAACAGAAGGCCTTTCTTCTGCACACCCTATATGAAATCTAAGAATTTAACAGGTTCTGAGCAAATGAATATTTCATTCCCGTTTCGTAGTATAATAAAAAGTCCTTTTCATTGGGAGAGTTTAAATGTAACCCAAGAACCCACCTTCTGATTCTATCGCAGACCACAAACCAGCCTGACTGAATGCTCGTCTCTTAACGAATCACAGTGACAGTCTGAACAGCCTTCACTCACAGGGGTGTGGGGCTGAGTCACAACCTGCCAACAATACCTAAGACAGCACCAAGCTGACATGTACTTGACAGAGACAGAGGTGGATTCTTTAAACCCGTAAGAGCTATGCTGACAGACAACTTAATCCCAAAAGCACAATGGGAAAGCTGGCCTCTGACATAAACTCCTACTTAACTCACACACACTAGAAACACTTATATTCATGCAGAACCGTTTTTTTACTTCCTCAGGTGATACTGTAAAACTGGTTCGGAGATAATTCAGCTGGAAGGGTTCTATTTTGTATGTCTTCGAAAGAAAGAAGGCTGTGCCTGATGGCAAAAAATGTGCTTTGATGAAAGGAAGGTTTATTTGCTTCCGTCTAAGTATCTTTAGGGTCCTGACTGTTTTATAATGCTCTTCTATATACACAGTTCTGAAAGGGGATTCCGTTTTATGAGTCAGAGTGGTCAGAATGAAAGTGTTTCTTCTGTTACAGGGCTTGAAAGCCACATTATGAAGTATAAAGGCCCCAGATGGAAACATCTGCCTATTCTATTGAGAAGTTTTTTTCTTTTATGTCTAACCAAGTTTTTCACCCCTGTGCCTCCAACCCAGGACTAACAGTTGTACATGAGAGACAGAGCAGCCCAGTATAACTGGCCCAGTCCAGGCCTGCTGTGTTGAAAGAGCCTGCCTGTTAAGATCCTAACATCAAGGAATCCTTTATCAAAGGCCATGTCGAAGGCAGGTTTTAGGATTGCACTGACTGGAATGCACACTTTATGGCCAGTGAGAGTGACGTTCGTGGAGGGGAGACTGGGATGATAATCATTTACTCCCAGCAACAGCAGCAGCAGCAGCCAAATTCTTGTCCTCTCTCCCAAAGGTAATAAAGATACAGTGAACTCTCCTGGCCACACCCCTCCCAAGCAGGGAGGGAGGCGGGCCCTCAGGGAGGGAAGTCAAGAAGTGGGCTGCCCTCTCAGCAACCCTCCATGTCTTCATTACAAATGGACTGTGTAGCATATCATAACCTGCCTATGGCTGACCAAAACAGAAAAGAGACAAATGGCATTTTGGAGAGTGTGGACAGGACTGCCTCCTGCCAACCACACGTCATTGGATGAGCATAGAAAGCAAGAGAGAAAACATCCCCCTCTGTCAGACTCAGCTTCATGAACATCTCACTGCATAGGCACTGTACCATGCTGTTCGATAACAAAACCATACACACACACACACACTCACACATACACACATGCAAATACACATACACACATATATGCACACATGCACACACATACACATGCACAGACATGCACACACACACATATACACATACATACACACACTCACACACATTTACACACATATACTCTCACACATGCATATACACACTCACACACACAGACACGTACACACACATACACACAAACATACCGTCATATACACACAAATACTCTCACATACAGACACACATACACTATACACTCACACACCCTCACACACACACTCACATACACACACATATACACATAAACACACATACACTATATACTCACACACATTTACACACACACTCACACATACACATATCCTCACACACACACACATACATACATTCACAGACACACACACACTCACATACACACACATACACTATACACTCACACACATTTACACACACACACATATCCTCTCACACACACATACATACACAGACAGACACACACACACTCACATACACACACATACACTATACACTCACACACATTTACCCACACATACCCTCACACATACACACACATACATACACAGACACACAGACACTCACATACACACACATAAATGTACATACACTATACACTCACACACACATATGTACACACACACACACGGATGGCAGTGACAAGATTCCACCTGTCATGTGTAGAGATATGACTTAGATGATGCTTGCCCATCAAATAAATTCACTCTCTTCTACCCCCACCCTGGAAATAAAACAGAGAATGATGCTGTTCCCATATTATTAGCTAATGACACCATTTATTAGATTTCCAGATTTCCAAAAATGTTCATATTAGATTTCATCATCATGGCTCTTTCATGTGGCAAAAGAGTAGAAAGAAAAGTAAAAAGAAAGAAAGAGAGGAGAAAGGAGAATGAGAGAAAGAAAAGCCAGCCATGAGGCAGCCTCTCTTCTGTGCTGGGGACCCCATCTTTTTGGAACATCGTTATTTGTTCTTTATGCTTGTTTATGTGTCCCATTTAGTTTAAACAAATCATTAAATAATTCCAGAGTGAGTGTCCTGCACAGGACGTCTCCCATGCACTGTGTGTGACATTTGCCAAGTGATGTTCTATGTTTTGATAGAATCAAAAGTCTAGGCTCTGGAGTCCAGCCCTGAGGGTGGGGGTGAAGGGGTGTCACAAATGTAGGAGATAAGACAAGGTTCCCAGTTGGGTTTGGATTGCAAGTGAATAACAAGATTCTTATGGTAGATATGAATATCTGAAATTCAGATCTAACATTGTATGCCATAAAAGGAGTTGATTTGAGCACCAGAGTTTAGCTCTGGGCTGTTGGGATGGCTTGACTAAAAATGGCTCCCATAAGCTCATATATCTGAGTGCTTAGTGACCAGGAAGTGGAACTAACTCTTTGATAGGATTAGAAGGATTAGGAGGTGTGGCCTTGTTGGGATAGGTGTGGCCTTGTTGGGATAGGTATGGCCTTGTTAGAGGAAGTGTGTCATGAGGGTGCAGGGGAAGTGAGGACTCGAAAGCCGATGACAGGCTCAGGTTCTCTCTTTCTGCTACATGTGAACCACGATATAGAACTCTCAGTTCCTTCTCCAGCCACATGTCTACCTGCATGTTGCCATGTTCCCACCAGAATGACAATAGACTAGCCCTATGAAACTGTAAGCAAGTCTCCAGTTAAATGCTTTCTTCTGTTAAGAGTTGCAATGGTTATGGTGTCTCTTCACAGCAATAGAACAGTGAGGAAGGCAGCTGTTATGTGCCTAACCAACTGATTGATCGTCCATGGCATGGGGAAACCTCCAGGACAGTTAATAGTTTGGGTTGTATATTCTGATCCTTACCGGCAACACAGTTAGATAAATGCTGTTGGCTAAATGCAGTTAGTAGAGCCAAGCTCACTCATCAGTTGCAGTGACTAGGGAATGCCTGGGTTATCAGGCATACAGAACAGGGGATTCCTTTTGGATCCACCTCATCTGCTGATTTGTCTTGTTATGTTAGCCATCTGAATCCTCAAATACTCTACTCATTTTCACTTACAGGATTATGTTCCATGAAAAATAATATTTATTACTTGGGACTCCAGAAATCTGACTGGCCAGATGCTCCAAGGTTTAGTGAATTTTCAGAATCTCATCATAGATGCCTTTCCTCCCTTGGGGGCTGGTTAAAATGGAATTGCTGTTTTGGAGTCATTAGGGTTGAAGTCGGCTTATAAGCAAATACATGTTGTTAAGCATACTGGGCATGAGTGAGGGCTAGGAGCTGGCTCAGAAGGACTTGTATGAGGATGGGTGTTTGTATCCCACATAAAAAAAAAAAAAAGAAATTGTGGCTGCATACCTGTAACCCAGTACTGGGAGACAGAGACAGACAGATCCCCAGGCTTGCTGGTTAGCTGCTGGCCAGATAGGCTAGTGGAAACAGTGAGCTTCCACTTCAGTGAGAGGTTCTGGAGCAAAAACTAAGGTGGGGAGTGACAGAGGGAGATACTAGACCTCGACCTCTTGCTTCCCACATGCAAATGAGAGCACTCCCACCACACACACACACATGCAAGCACACATGCCCATACACACACACACACACACACCTGCACACACAGTATGTATGAGAGACCACGGAGAAGCCTGGCAGACACCACCTTTATCAAGTGTTCAAGGTTGACTTCACCAGTCCTAAATTGTGTGTTACTTGGATGTCATATATTCCAAAAGTCCTTCAATTTCATGTTATTCTCCCCATACCTACCTCAAATTAGCAGCAGACAAGCTGAAACTGAGGGAAAGTCTCTGCGCAAGTATCCAGCCTGTCAAAGTCATGTTTGTTTGTTTGTTTGTTTGTTTAAATGGGATTGTATCTGGCTGCAAAGAATAAAATCATTTGCAGAGAAACAGGTGGAACTGCATGCCATCATGTTAGACAAAATAAGGCAGATGTAGGAAGAGAAATGTCTATATTCCCTCCCACATATGAAATGTGTGTGTAAAACATCTCATACATACACACATATGATATGAAAGTGACAGGAGTCTGTGACAAGAGAACGTGATCTAAGCTAAGAAGAAGGAATACAAGAGTGTATGGAGAAAATAAAGGTAAATATCACATTTTGCACATGTAGAATATAGATAAATACACAGGCACACACATATACACACATGTACACACACGTACACATGTGTACACACACATATGTACACACACCTACACACACATATACATGTATGCACATACATACAAACACATACTCATGAACACACACATAAACACACATGCACACACACATGAACACACACATAAACACACATGCACACACAAATGTAAATACATACATGAGTACTATAAATAGAGACAGCTTGGGGACAGTAAGAGGACCAGAGGGAGGAAGGACAAGGGAGGCCAGTACAACAATATTCATGTGTGATGGTGTCATAATGCAACTCACTGTTCTACACGCTAAAAGGTAAAATGTCCCTTCTCTCCCTCTCAGCCCTGGGTCCTACACAGCAAGTCTGATGCTACAGCCGATGCCGTGTTGACACCTAGTGTGTCTATCAGTCTCTACAAAAGCTCCGCTTTTCAGTTCTTGCTGAGCACATACTAACTTGCTAACGATGGACTTTGTTTTTGACCTTTATCTCCATTCTCTCAGGCTCATCCTAGTCAAATTTCCCAGGAGCATAAACTTTACTCTGAAAGGCACCAAGAACTGGAGGGTGATAGCACCTAAGAACCTTCATCCTCTCCTCTGCAGCCTTCCATCTATCTTGGGGTCTGGCATTTGCAGATGGCTCCAAAAAGGCTTTGTTACGGAGGAAGTCCCTTCAGCTGTTTGGCCGACCTCTTTTTGAAGTACTAATACATAAGGCTCCTTTTTATAGCTTTTCCCTGTGAGAAAGGGGAAATGGGAACTATTGACCAGAGTCACACAGGAACAGATCCTGGAAGCTGGGGACACAAACAGCACTGCTCTTTTGTATCTACTACCCAGTCTACAACAGCTTACCCTCAGAAATGGAGGAGGAGGGGAAGGAGGAGGAGGAGGAAGGAGAAGAGGAGGGAGAGGAGGAGGGGAAGCAGGAGGAGGAGGAAGGAGAAGAGGAGGGAGAGGAGGAGGGGAAGCAGGAGAAGGAGGAGGAAGAGGAGAAGGAGAAGGAGGAGGAAGAAGAGGAGGAGGAGAAGGAGAAGGAAGAGGAGGAAGAAGAAGGAGGAAGGAGAAGAGGAGGGTGAGGAGAAGGAAGAGGAGGAAGAAGAAGGAGGAAGGAGGAAGAAGGAGAAGAGGAGGGGAGGAAGGAGAAGAGGAGGGGAGGAAGGAGAAGAGGAGGGGAGGAGGAAGAAGAGGTGAAGGAGAAGGAGGAGGAAGGAGAAGAGAAGGAGGAGGAGGGGGAGCAGGAGGAGAGGAGGAGGGCATTCCATGAGTTTCCATAGAGTCTTTGCTTTGCTTTCTAGAACTTGAGATTGTAGACTAAAAGGTGGGGCGTGGCTCTCTAACAAAAGAGAATGCCCACAAGGGAAACGCCACAACTTTAATGACACTTAGGCACAAAACTATACATCTCTTAAAAACCATGTTGCCAAATTGATGGCTCACACCTATAACCCAGCACCTGAGGGGCTGGGACAGGAGGATTACAAAATGAAGGCCTGTCTGGGCTGCCTAATAAAATTTTGTCAAAAGAAGAAAACAAGAGAAGGGGAAAGGGGGAGAGGAAAGGGGGGAGGTGGTGAAGGGAGGGGAGAAGGAGGGAGGGGAGGACAGGGCAGGGGAGGGCAGGGCAGGAGAAGGGACTATTGTCACAAACATTTAGGAATGAAGGAAACCTACTATAATCTTTGCATTATCCAAGATATTCAAAATATCTGACTTATCAATTTAATCAGTACTCATTCATACTTAATCTGTATTCAAAACATTCTATAATCAAAACTGGCTTTGCACAAGAGAAAACTTAACTTGTCCACATGGATTTCTTAGCAAAGAAGCCTAGCTAGCTGAGCACTGTAGCACCTGCCTTTGGGAGGCAGAAGCAGGTGGATCTCAGTGAGTTCAAGGTTAGCCTGATCTACAGAATAAGTTCCAGGACAGCCAGGGCTACACAGAAAGAACTTGTCTCAAAAAACAACAACAAACCACAACAGTGGACTAGAAACAGATGTTCAAGCAGTATATCCAGATAAGAATTCTTTACTTGCTTGCTTATCATTAACAGATGAAGGAAATGAATTCATTAAAGAAATACAAGCCTGCCAGACGGGAAGCCAGCCAGCTCACAGTTATCCACTGCTTCAGAGGACAACTGAACTCTTCCAGTGTTCAAAGGGATAATAAGCAAAAGACACTGAAGAATTAACGAGAAAACTTGAAGAAAATGTAACATAACAGAGCTCTGGAGAGCCAGTCCAACATCCTCATTGGAAGAAATCTCTCTTTCAGCAGTTCCTGATCACATAAACCCAGAGTGGCGCCTTGTACAGCTTTTATGTTTTTATTTTTATTTTTGGTTTTCATTATGTAGACCAGGCTGACCTCAAATTCACAATCCCCCTGTCTCCAACTCCCAAAGGAGTCGTGTGCTGCACGCCCGTGTGTATACTGTCTCTTAAATTCTCTACTCATCTCCAACTTCAATCACACCCTCAAGCTTATAAAGTTAAGGGGAAACTCTGACTTTGAACAACATTTGCTGGCTTTAAGAATAACTCTGTATTTATGAGATAATGAAGAAAAAGTTCCATCAAACTGAACCCATCCCAACCCAAGACCAAATTCAGCCTCTTTTCTCTTCCTGCTTTCAGCCGTGTGCCTATCACCAGACTAAACATTCTGTGTCACCCTAACCCTTTCCTGCCCCAGTTTCCCATCTCTACTCTTTAATCTATTTCCTTTTCACTAGAGGGGCTGAGGATTCAGCTCAGTTGGAATAGCGCTTGCCACACCTACACAAAGCTGGGTTCAATCACCTCCGTAGCCTTTGGGTACCGTGTTGTGTGCCCCCTTTGGTACTGTGGTATATGCCTGTAAACCAGCACTTGAGAGGTAGAGGTAGGAGGACCAGACATTCAAGGTCATCACAGCTACATAGTGAGTTCAAGGCCAGCCTGGAATACACCAGATCCTGCCAATCAATCAATCAATCAACCAATCAATACGGTGACATTCTTAAAATTCCAGTATTCAGGCAGAGGAGTCACCACAAGGCCAAGGCCAGCCTCATCTACTTATTAAATACCAGGTCAGACTGAGAAAAGAGGTTTTAACATGAAGAACACACACACACACATACATACACACACACACACCTCTAAACACACATCTAACACCCTCCCGCGTGCTTTAAATCATTCCTACCATGTTTGCTGTACTCAATGCATGTATAAATGCTATGCAAGCCGCTCTTATTTATATTATTTAGGAAGATGTCTATGTTTACTATGGACACAACTTTTTTTTTTCCAAGTAATTTTAGTCTGCAACTGAGAGAATCCATGGACACAGAGCCCCGGGATATGAATTGCCTGTACATATACAAACATAATCTGAAACACATACCCTGGTTGTGGGGATTTAATAGGCTTGGAGGACTCCAGTTTATATGTATGAAAAGTTCCCTGAGGCAGTTCTCATTTGTAGTACGCATTGAAAATCAACCAGAGTACTTTTTAACTCCCTCCCCACCCAACATTGAACATCTTAAAGTGGACAGCTCCCTTCCACAAGCAAACAACTAAGCCAGCCTGGAGGAGCAGAGAGCTGAATCACTGAGTAAAACCCAGGGGAGCCTGGAGAACAGTGACTTAGCCAGAGTTAGTCAATAGTGTTATTGTTGAGAAACCATGCTACAAGTATTAGTTGGCTCTTGGTTAATCTAAAATGACTACATCTAAAGCAACTGGGCTCTGCTCCTAACCTGTAAGTATTCGGAGAGCTATCTGAGGCTTGGGAAAGTGACAGGCAAAGGACAAAGATGAGCATGAGGACACAAGATGCTGTAGCTGCAGGGGTGGGGGTGGGGGCTGAAGAGATGGCTCAGCTGTTGAGAGCACTGACTACTCTTCCAGAGTTCAGTTCCCAGCAACCACATGGTGGCTCACAACCAACCATCTGTAATGGGATCCAATACCCTCTTCTATACCTAAAATAAATAAATCAATATATAAATAAAAATATAAATAACTTTTTAAAAAAAGATTCTGTAGGCTAACTTGGAAATGTCATGTTATTGTTTCTACTACAATCTATTATCACAAGTCCTGCCCAGCTCCAAGGGAATGGAGGTAAAACACTCCTTTCTATTGACAAGAACGGAAGTCCCTTAATGCCCCTCCCTCATGACCAAATTTGGTCATGTGTCTGGAATATTGCTCATCAGAGTCTACCATAAAATGCTGATTACTTTGTTCCATCATATGACCTAGGAACGAAGATGTTGGCAGAAAGCATGATTGTATTCCCTGGATACATACCTCTTTACACACCCCCACAGAACTCATAATTAAAATGAACTTTACATCTTGCATCTGCCAACATCCCCTGTGTAGTCCACTGGCCTGTTTAGTCATCTGCTCGGCCCCCACCCTGACTGCACACTGGAATCAGTCAGAGAAGACTCTCATGAAACAGCAATGCCCACACCCTGATCCAGCTTGCTTCAGCCGAGAGCTCCCAAGTGATTCTAACACGCAGCCGGGCTAGAGAATTGCTGAGCTGGAGCCTGCCTAGCAGAGAGATCAGAGTGACTACTTAAAAGCATTTCAAAAATAAAATTCAAGAAACCCAAGGACCCCCCGCAAGATGCCGTTTAAACACAAAGTTTCAGAAACTGAGGGAAAGTCCAAGCAACATGGTTTCAAATGGTGCATGTTACCAGCGTGTCATGTTACTGTAGCGAGTGCAATTAGAGGGCAACGGTACCTATGTTCCTGTGTTAGCTTTGTTGTTACTGTTTGCTGTGTTACTCTTCATGACTCTATAGTGAGGCCACTAGCCTGTTTTGTAAAATGTATCTAGGGGAAACACTCCACATTCCTCACTTGTTTAAAAAAAAATGAGTTTATACTTATTATTGTATCCTTCATATATAAAACATGATACAGTAATAGTTTCAGTTACAATCCCATGTTGATTCTGGTTTTTCTGGTGGTAGTTTTAAAACAGGCCCACAAAGCCTTTGGTTCTCCTCTTGAGGTCTGGGGCCCACTTCCTCATCTGTTGAGGGCCATCTGTGCTTGGAGTCTTACAGTTAAGGAAAACTGTGCAGCAAATATGGAGGCACCAGAAGACTGAGGCTGGCTGTGGCTTCCCTCTTGTTCTGTAGAATCAATTGCTCAAGTGGGGGCCAGTTATTAAAAAGGACAACACACGATGAGAGCTACGGAAAACCCAGCCAGAAAGGCCCAGGACCTGCCCAGCAGCTGAGGCCTCCCGCCTACAGCCACATGGGTGTCTCATCTTAGAAAAGGGTCTTGCAGCCCCAGTCACCTCAGCCACCTCAGCCCCAGCCAACGTGTTATTGACAACCCTAAAAAGGACGCAGAAGCAGAACCACCAAGATTATCATTCCTAAATTTCTGACTCACAGAACCCTCGAGACACATTAGCCATCCTTCAGTCAAAAATCCGAAATCCAAAATGCTCCAAAATCTAAAACTTTCTGAGTACCAACTTGACATCACAGACAGAAAAATTCCATGCCTGGCCTCATGCTGAAGTTAAGACATGGACATACTAAAAACTGTATGATATTACCTTCACTTGTGTAGAAGATAGATGTGAAACATAGAGTTCATCTCAAGGTATCTCATTATACATATGCAAATATTCCCAGGAGATAAACATATGTGTGTGTATGTATATATATATATATATATATATATATATATATATATATATGTATATATATATGTATATATGTATATATACATACACACACACATATATACACACATATATGTATACATGTATACATATATATACACACACACATATGTATGTGTGTATGTATGTATGTAATATATATATATATATATATATATACATATATGATTAAAAATTTGCAACATTTCTGGCCCAAGCATTTCAGACGTGGAAGACTCAACTTACAATAGGTTGCTCGACTGGTTGCTTTCAGATGCTGTGGTTGGGGGTAATTTGTTACAGGGCAACAGATGACCAAGGCACTGTCACAAAGGCTTGTATCGGCTCTGCATTTGCTCCCCGTGTGCCCAGTATGATTTACCCATCATTCCTTCTCACCATGCTGTAGCCTAGGTCACTGTTTCCACTGATGCCTCAAAACCTATACACAGGAGTCTCTCCCAGCCCTAAGAGATGGAACAAAACAAATCCTATCTATCTACCTAGGCTCTCTGCTCCCTGCTGTTAACTGCCTTCTTTCTTCTGTGTGGAGTACCATGAAATAATCTATGCTCCCTCCCTCAGCTCCAGGCCTCCCACCTCGCTGGGAGCTACTGCCTCTGTTGTGATAATTGGAAGCAGCTCACACTGCTCGCCCAAAAGCGCATGCTCTTTCTCCCCACACTCTTCTCTCCCCTATTATCCCCAGCTCAGGAAATCACATGACCTAAGCCAGACATCTGGGGTCACCTGATGTCTCCATTTCTCTGCTTCTGCCCATGCAGTCACTAAATCTCGTCCACTTTCCGTGTTCCACGTCCCTCCCATTTGTCCTCACTGGGGTCCCGTCAGCATCTCTGTCTCCATCACTGCAATAACATTTTGGTCCATAGCTTCAGTAGCTCGTAAGTACAGGTCACTATCTTTCCCTTCACTACCACCAAGGCCACATTTCCCAAACAGCATAAACCTGTCCTATTTATTTCTAAGGTATAACCTATTGCCTACTGATAAAATCCAAAATCCATTAAGTAATACTAACATAGCCAGCATCCCCTAAGCATGTTTTTTTAAGGACCTTGGGTGCATTGATTGCCAGCTCAGAGGTACAGCACTTGCCTATGTAGAAGGCCCTGGGTTCACTCTACAGCCCCGCAAAGAAGCAACAATCAAAATTTCCCAAACTAGATATTGAAAAATCCTCCTCTTTAACAATGAGAAATGAAGCACAAGATAGGCTGAAATTTGCACATGGTCATGGTGTTGAGATGACAGAGCTAAGTTTTGAACTCAGGCTATCGGGTTTCAAAACACCACATTTTCACTTTATCATCAGCAGCAGCAGCACCATCACCATCACCATCATCATCACCAAATGGAATTTTATTTTTCCTCAGCATCAGGCCCTCAGACATGACAGCGTGGCCTTTGTTAATGCAATCTGTGTCTTTCCCCCCACAGCTTTCTCTATATTCTGTGCTCTAGTATCAAAGCTTCCCAAAAGGCCTGTCTCCAGCCCTCACTCTCACCTGCCCCACTTCCCTCCCCACCCAATAGACAACCCCTAATCAGTTAAGATTCTACTCAGTACCACGTCCTCCACGAGTCTCACAACACAGAAGCATCTTCTCATCTCCCCGTAGCCTCAAGGACTGCTGAACAGATTGTTTGCTAATATGTCTGTTAGAATGTTAGCTGGGAGTGGGGCCTGTCCCTAACTCTGTTGCCTGCCTGTCGATCTTGTTCCTCTAACTGGGCTGCCAAAGATGTCCTGCAGTGACTTGATGTCCCTGGGAGCCTGGCACAACTGTCTCCTGAGAATCTTCGCCCAGCAGCAGATGGAAGCAGATGCAGAGACCCATAGCCAAGAATCAGACAGAAGAGCTGGGAATAGAATTAAGCAAGCCAGAGGGATCAAAGAAACCACAAGAATACCTACAGAGTCAACTAGCCTGGACCCATAGGGGCTCAGAGACTGAACCACCAATCAAAGAGCATGTAGGGGCTGGGCCTAGGCCCTCTACACATTTGTAGCAGATGTGCAGCTTGGTCTCCATGTGGGTTCCCTAACAATTGGAATGGGGCTGTCTCTGACTCTGTTGCCTGTCATTGGATCCCCTTACGCTAACTGGACTGTCTGGTTGGGCTTAGGTGGGTGAGAATATGCCTAACCCTGCTTTGATTAGATGTCCCAAGACTAGATGGTACCAAAGTGGAGATTCCCCTTTTCTGATAATAAGGGAAAGAGGTAGTGTGTGTGTGTTGGGGGAGGGGGGCGGTGATTTGTAAAAGTGGAACAGGGAGGAGAGGAGGGAGAGGGAGCTGCAACCAGGATGCAAAATAAATAAATGAATGAATGAACAAAATGAATAAATGGGAAAACATAAAATGTTAGCAACTTAAAAAAAATAAAATATGTTAGTTGGAGAAATGTCTTCTGCCTCCTCTACGAATGCGAGCAGGGTGTCCTTGTCTGCCCCACCGGCTGGGGCTTGGCCACACCACTTGCTTTGGCAGTGGAATATAAGTAGCTGATGCAAGGGAAGACTTTAACTGTCTTCATTGCCTGGCTGGGCTCTGCTGCAGCTGTCATCTGTTTGCCTAACGAGAACATAGCTCCCAGGTTGCCTCTGTCCAAAGGGAACAGACTCATGAAGCCAACTTTAAGCCAGCCCATAGCTGGAACCAAGTGAGGCCAGCCTAGTGCTTGGACAAAGCCACCCCAGCTGACGCTGCACATAAAGGATGCTCTTGCCATCTGCCACAAGGCTCTGGGGAACTTGTCCACTGTGCTGTTGTCTCCAGAGCTGTCTAACCTATACCTAGACCTCGTAGTTGAATGTGTTTCTTTACCTATCTTTAGTTCTGAGAACAGTGCTGAGAACAAACATTAAGAGCTCTTAGCAGATGTTTAGCAAAGATAATTCATATACTGTCAAGCATGTCACCCTTTTAAAGTTCACAATTCAATTTCCGGTATTGTTCTCTGAATGTTGTAAATAAACAGCCTGCAGTCGTCATTACCTAATGCCATGGCCGACATTTCTGCAACTAAAAAGAAAGGTGTAGTGACCAGAAGTCCTCTGATAATTTTTATAAATAACAATTGGAATGAATTACTTGAAAACCACTTAAATTCTGAATACTCACACAAACAACACATAAAAGCTTTTACCAGAAGTATTGTATCCCTAGAGTATTTTATTTTTGTCTTTCAAATAAGCTATCACTACACCTCTCAGATATTTAGAAATATAAATATGCCATATACCTTTTAATTGCTGTTGCAAAGCAAAGGCTATTTGGAGATTTAATTTTCAATCTACTGATCACAGAGACATGATTACATCAAAACCCACCAATCACTGGGTAGGGATCTCATATGCTTCAAAGCTATCATCAGTAACTGAGGAGAGAGCACGACATGGAATCGACTTTGTAAAAAAAAAAAAAAAGTTGGTTCAAGGCCAAAAAATAAAACTTCGGCATTCCAATAACAGGCACCTCAAACTGAGCAAATAAATATTTTAAAAATATAAACGTCAAGATGGCAGAGTGGGGGGGGGGTGTTAAAATATTACTGTTGGTGGATAACCTGACAGCATACCTAAATACCGCCACTCAGGGCTTTTTTTTGTTTTGTTTTAGATTGCTAAAGTAACTATTTTAAAAACCATAACAAAAAGCTCACTTCATTCTATTAACAACCAAAGAAGAAATTCTTTGGAGAAAATAGACTTAATGTCAGCAGGATAAATAAGGAACTCAGGAAGAAACTGTTCACCTTTCAAAACTCTACCCCTGCCCCCACCTATGCACAACCACTCCACTGTGATGGATACATTTATTCTGTAATTCTAAGAAATCTAGAAAATAATAATTTTTAATCATCACTGCTATTTTCCTGCAATTTGAAGGATAATTCTAATCAAGTGCTAGCCAAATACCCAGGGAGCTTCTGCAGATCCCGACTCCAGCTAAGCTGCATGTCCAGTTTTATTTTTACCCTTCTCTTTCCCGGACTCTCTCTGCGTCCGGCCCCAGCTGCGTGCTGCCAATCTGGGTCACTCAACGCAGAGGATCAGTGGGCGACAGCCGCTGTGTCCACTTTTAGCAGGCTGCATGCCTGGGGAGCTCTTGGGCAGAGCTGGCATGCTCTGGATCCGAGGGTCCAGTGAGGAGTGACTGAACACTTCTGCTCTTCCTAGGTTTCTGGGGACTGTAAGTTAGAAAGGAGAAACAGACACCAGCCACTGGAATTGGCGCTACAAAACCAAGGCTCTAAAAAAACCAGCCATCTTATAATTCAGTACAAAATATTTTCTCATAAACACTAAGAAGAAAAGAGGGGAAGTTCTGCAGGTATTGACTTTTTGGTTTTTTAATCAACACTTAAAATCAATGTGCTACTTTGTATCTACTTTTTACAACTAATGGAACCAACCTGGTGTGTTTGGGTTAGGGGGTTGCCAACACAACACTCAGTGATACTGCCTCCAAACTGACATTATTATTATTATTATTATTATTATTATTATTATTATTATTATTATTTATTTTATTATTTTAGTCTCACAAAACAGACACAAGGTAGGCAGAGAGGCATACACCTGTAATGCCAGCACTTAGGAGGCTGCAGGTTCCAGGCTGGCTTGAACTACATAGTGAGACCTTGTCCAAAAAAGAAATAAAACAATTTACTGGTGGCTTTAAAAAAAAAAATCACTCTAGGATCATAAGCCTATGTTCTTCTTAAGAAAGTAGTCACAGGTTTCTGTGTCTTGTTTTCTTCCTTTCTTACCACCCACGAGATACGTTCCTATATAGTATAGCATTGTTATTTTTTGTGTTTGTGTGTGCATGTGTCGTATGTGTGCCTGTACATGATGATGTAGATGCACATAAGTGCACGTATGTATGGAACCCAGAAGATAAACTCTGATGTCATTCAACTTGTTTCTTGAGGCAGGGTCTCTGAATAACATGGAGTTTGCCTTAAGTAAGTGGGGCTGGTCCGTGAGCTTCAGGGATCCTTCCCTTCACCTCTTTGGCCTTGGGATTACAAACACCTCCATGCCTGGCTTGCAACTTAGGTTCAGGGAGACAAACTCTGGTCTCCATCTTGCACAGTGAGCACTTTACTGACTATGCTATCTACGGAGCACAATGTTGGGTTTGAATTAAAATGCTAAAATAGGTCTTCTCGGCCTCTTCCTCCACCACTCCTTGCATTCTTCCACCACAGAGTCCCAGGTTTTCCTTTCAGAGACTTTCTGCTTCTTTGTTGAGTAGCGGCCAAGCCCTTTGATAGGGATGGACCAGGGCAGAGTCTAATTGGCTCTGAATCTACTCCCCTAGACATCTTGAATGATGGCTGTGACTCCTTTCTCTACCTGGGGCACGTAAGGAGAATGTGAAGACAGGACTCCCCCTGTCTAAGCCAGAACTCACCAGACCTCTTGGGCTGGAGCAAGACAGGCATTACAGAAAGCTAAACCATGAAGCACTGCCCCGTGGAACAGCTGGGAGAATCCAGGTCCTCTCCAGTGTCCCTAATACAGCTGAGTCAGTCTTGCCTGAAGTAAACTAGGAGGCTTTCTATTTCTCTAAAGACAATTCCGGTGGAATTTTTCTTGTATGACCATAACAATGACAACAGACTCTCTCTCTCTCTCTCTCTCTCTCTCTCTCTCTCTCTCTCTCTCTCTCTCTCTCACACACACACACACACACACACACACACACACAAATTCAAGGGAAATTTTACTACATATGCATTTGATGCAATAGAAACTCAAATAAGAAACTAAGTTGCAGATACCTCTATCATACAACGCAAAACTCTAAACCAGCAGGGGAAAAAAAAAAAGTCAGTGTCCCATTACATCAGATCACCGTTGGGGCTCATTAGGCCACATGAAAGCTGAGCCCACATATGGATAGGAACGCCCAGCTTTGTGACCAACACACAAACCAAAACAAGAGCACTGGAAATGGCCAGAATTGAAGAAAGGACGTTATTTTCTAATACTGACGAATGTAAAACAATGGGACTGAGGGAGGCAAAGACACAGGTGGGGAGGACAGAAGAAAAGACAAGGTGGCCCATTATGGAAACAAAGATTTAAAAGCTGCAGACCTGGGGAAATCAGTCTTTTCATTGACCCCACCCCACCCCCCCAAAGCCTAATGGTGTCTAGAACACAGAGTGATGGTTCTCTATCTGGGTTGTCTTTCTCTTCTAGGCTGTTCAGCTTCTCACTACTGTTATTTGGTGGCAGAACTGTCAAGTGTACTGTAGTTTTAGTGTGAACTGTTTCCCATGGCCTTCTGTGTTTGAACACTTGGTCTCCAGCTGGTGGAGCTGATTTATAGGCTGTAGGAGCTTTAGGAGGAGGGGCGTGAGTGAAGGTGAGTCACTGGGGGGGGGTGGGTCTTATGGCTTATGTCCCCAACCCTTCCCACATCATCTCTGGACCCATGCTTCCCCCTCCATAATGGAGTATCCCCTTCCAATTACTGAGCCAGAATAAATCTTTCCTCCTTGAAGTTGCTTCCCCCAGGAATTTTTTTCACAGTGGTTGGAAAGTGCTCACACGAGGACTGTGGGAAGACCTCAGTGATAGAACACTTCTCTCCCACGTGTAAGACCCTAGGAAACTGTGCGGGCACATAATTCACATTGCAAACAGAAATCAGCACTACACCAGTGTATTTGTTCAAACACCAGGGATGAAACTAGGCAGGTGAAGAGGCGAGCTACCATCTGGGGGCTGCCCTGGGCAAACCAAGAAAAGGGCTGCTTGCAAGGAAGGCACCAGGTGGGAGTTCAGGAGCCACACAGGATCCTGACCAACCTGCCCTCCCAACTCAATGGGACTAAGACTTGTGGAAACAGGAGCAATCAAGAGCCTTGAAGCAGGACAGGGGGCAACAGATGTGTGTGGGATCCAGGACTAAGCAGGATGCCACACACAGAAAGCCAACAGTGCACCAAATCCATGAGCTTTTCTTTGTCTTGTTAATAATTATTTCATTCCTACATTGCATCCAGGACTATTCACATCCAAAGACAGAGTAAGGTTCTGGTGAAGCTGAGAAACTGGGGAGGAGCAGGTGAAGAAGGGGGTAGGAAGGACTCCACCCATTGGATTGGTCCAGTTTACTCCTGTACGGGGTTTTTCTTTAAGTCCTAACCACTCTTCTGATAAATTTTATCTAAAAAAAAAAAAAAAAAAACAAAAAAACAAAAAAAAAAAAACAACAAAAAAAAAACGTTGAAAAGGCTTCAGTCGAAAAGAATGTGCCTGGGTACCACATAGATGGAACTGTTTCCTAGCAACTGACACTGCTTTGCAGAGATGCTCAGTAAACAGCATCTCCTGGAGGGGCTGAGCTGGAGGGGAAGGGGCGGGTCAGCCATTGATGACTGTGGCTAGGGTCTCCTTATAAAGCAAAGCTGCCACAGGCCAAACTCTGGAACTAGATTGCCTAGGGTCTAACTCTACAGTCTGCAACTTGCTAGCTATGACAATCAGTTAACACTTCTGTGCTCCAATTTCCCCATCTGTAAAATATGCATAAAACTGCTTGGTTGGGAAACATTGCACCAGATGTTACAGGTTTATATTTATCATCTCGTTAATTCAAGCATCTACACTGTCACCAGCCTGTGAGAAATGGCCAAGAATGGGTCAGCTTTCATTATCATTACCGTTACTATTTATTCTGGCTCTGGGCTAGCTGGGTCACAGTACCTTATCACATTCCAGGGACTTTTACCACAGGATGAGTCAGCCTTTCACTTGTCACTTACCCCTCCCATATGACAACTTACATGTCCCTTAGGAAACAGGCAATAACCACATCTGTCTGCCAATGACAGCTTCAATCCCACAGCCATTTCTTTTTCCACTTTCCCATAGGAAAGGCCAGAGAGGGGGCTGCTTCTCTGAAGTCACACTAGGCTGTGACAAGGGTCACAGCCACGAACAGGTAACTGCTAAACACACAGTCTCTCTCTCTCTCTCTCTCTCTCTCTCTCTCTCTCTCTCTCTCTCTCTCTCCCATGCTTTTTTGTGCCAAATATCTTGCAATCAGGAATACTCCAATTTTTTTCTCCTATTAAGAAGTAAGAACTAGCTGGCCATCTGGAGCAGGTGAGGGAAGGGCCCAGAGTGTTGCTTGGAGGTGAGAAACAGGAAGGACAAACATCCTGAGGCATGCCTGCTTACAGTTAAATCAGATCTAGCCAAAAACTCAGTTCTGTGAGTGCTACCTGAGGCCAAACTACAGGAAAGGCTACTCTTTAAATGACTTCTCCAACAGGTATCACCTACCAAAAGGGCCCCGAGGTGGAATTACGTTCCAAGAGTCTAATCACTGACTGTCTCCAGGCCACAATTAGGTGAACTGCTTTTTAAAATCATTAAAAAAAAAAAAAAAAAAAAAAAAAAAAAAAAAAAAAAAAAAAAAACTGAAAAACACTTTGCTTCCTGTTAAGAGCAGTAACAGCTTCTATTTTCTTTATCTCTGCAGAGTCCAAGTGTGAACCAAGTGTCTCCCGCTGTCTGGGCTCAGACTCTGTGGCATGGGCGTTGTGGCTAACCTACCTAGCTAAATGAATGAATGAGGATGCACTAAGACTATGATGAACTGGTCCTTGGCCATGGACGCTCTGGGCTTATCAAATGAGGCAGCTCCCATACTACACACCTTCGTTATGGGACAGTAGGACAATTTTTCTGAGAGATGAATGCTTTGGGTACAATGTGCACTGGGAAGGAAGGGATTTGTAAACTTAGCCAACTGGAGAGCGTGTCACCCAAGCAGTCATGTTGAAGGGTCTAAAGGATTTTTCCCTGGGGAAGTGAGAAAGGGACACTAGAGGATTGGGACATAGATTCTTTGTACATGACTGATGATACTGTTGATGAGGAGGAGGAAGAGGAGGAGGGAGAGGAGGAGGGGGAAAGCCCCTTCTCCAGCAACAGCTACGATACTTAAGTTCTGGGCAATAACAATAAAGCAGATGTGTCAGAAAGAGTTTTCCAGAAAGCATCTTTCAAGGGACAACTGTAGTCTCCTCCATTCCACTTCCTGGAGATGTGACGTGGCTATGCAATCTAGCAGCCATATTGGACCACGAGACGAGAGCTGACACTTGATGGGGCTTCCAAAAAGCATCCCAAATCAGTGGGTATCTGTGAGTTGCCACCTGAGATCTTGTACAAAATTATTCTGCTTGCACTTAGAAAAGCAGGCAGATTTCTTCCAGTTCCTTCTCACACCTGAGTACAGGGTAGACTCTACAGACTCCATCTTACCTGAGAGTTTTAACCCCTGAATCCTGAACTATAAATCTCAAGGTCTTCTCTGACATTTTTCCTAGGAAATGAGTTCTAACTTTTTCTGTGACTTGGATAAAAGGGTCTGGCTGATGCCACTGACTCTCTGAGTAGCCCAATGGAGGTATTCGTGGAGGCCACAGCTAGAGCTCAGTGGTAGAGCCCTTGCCAAGACTACCAAGCTCTAGGTCTGGCGTTCAATATACAGTCAAAAGAAAGAAAGGGAAAGGAAACAAACAGGCATACTCAACGATTCCTTGTTCCCTGTCTCTCTCCACACACAGACCTTCACCCTACTTGTAGAACTTTAAGATTGTGTGTGTGTGTGTGTGTGTGTGTGTGTGTGTGTGTGTGTGTTAGTACTGGAGGTTTAACCTATCCCTCACACTAAACAAGTGCCCTCTCACTTAGCTATAGCCCCAGATTAAATCATAATAAAAGCTGCAAATCAGCAGCAATCTAAAACTCCTGCTTAGAATCTTACAATGTTCTTGGCTTAAATTTTACCTCCACTAAGAACCCTCATCTATAGAAAGAATTCTTTCACCTTGAACATCCCCACACAGCATTTATTTATTCGTTCATTTTCACCCATTCATCTTGAAATGCAATCCTACCCATATAACCCACCTTGGATCCAAATTTCCAATCCTCCTGCCTCAGCTTCCCAAATGCTAAGATTATAGGCTTATAGGAATGCACCACCACATCCAACCTACTTTTCATCCTTAGAATATTCAGCCTAGCTTGTAATTAGGCACTTGTTAATCTAACCCCTCTCAGTGTGATTTTCCTGAAGGAAGGAACTATGTACATTTTGCATCCTGTAACACTGGGTCCTGGCACTGGACCTGGCATTACCATTGGAAGTCAGTACATTTCTCTCAGGAAAGGAATTTTTAAATCACACTTTCACAAGCCGTGCTGATTTTTTTTACCATGATTTAATAATAAAGAATACTTACAAATGAGTACTACCGGGCATCTCAACTAACTAATGTCATATTTAAAGCTATTTGATCACAAACAAGCCTCGGGGTTTTATTTTTCTAAAGTGTTGAGTCATGGCAATAAAAAAAGCCACAGCCCCTTCTAATCCTGGACCCTACTCAAAAAGCAAGCAAGGAAGTAAAGGTGTTTCTAAGTTGGTCTTCTATGATGTAGCTGTATAACGGTAGTGAGGTAATAGTGGAGCCTGTCCCTTACATATCAGGTTGACCAGAAGGACAAACTACATCTCATAGTCGTTCACCACAGTAACTACTGAGCAGCCTGTAGTATTGGCTAGCTCTCCCTACTAGCTTACCAGTTGATTCTTTACAGCTCAGTGTAGATACTAACACTGCCATTTGTTGGCAAGGTCAGTGTAGTAGAAAAAGATATCTGGCAAGTGATTGTGTAGGCGTGTGGCATAAGACCAAGTCACCCTGCCTTTTCACTGATGTCAAAGGGGCTCCTTGGGCTCCTACAGGTAGCCTGTCAGGGCCCAATGCAAAGAATATCACCTTGGATGTGTTGTTCTCAACACTGCAAACATGGACATTTTCCACGGTAGATCTGAATTCCATTACGTCATTCTACCACGCGCAGAGAGATAGATAAAACATCTCATGTCCTGGAGGAAGCCTTGCCAATATTATGTCATTCTTCTTTAGAAGAACTATTATTTCCTCTATATTATCTGGCAACCCTTCCATTCCAGCTACTGCTATAATTACCAGTCACTTTACAGTAAGGTTCTCGTCACTCCTCATTTTCTCATTTACTTGCACTGAAGCCATCCTTTTCCCAACATACACTTCTCTACATGAAGTACACACAGATACCTTCCTTTGCTTGTAATATAAGCACACGCAGCCTTAAGAACAGAGGAAATAAATTACAAACATTGCATTGCCTTTTTTTTTACTCTTAAAGCAGTAAACTATGCAAAACAAACAAACAAACAAAAAACAGTTCCAAAGAGAGTATCTTAGTCAAAAATCAACTGGGCAGGGTGCTGCATGTCTGTAGTTCTAAGCAGCTCTTCAGAAGGTGAGACCCAAGGACATGAGTTCAAAGCCAGCTTTGGGTTACAGAGACCTACCTAAAAGGAAACACACATACATACAAAGCAACAACAACAAATCCATGAAGATCAAGATAACAATATAATTATGAGGTCCCACTGAAACAGCGAGGCTTCCACGCTCAGAAGGATCTGCCTCTTGATTGCATTCGACATTTTCACTATTCGAAGATAAAGTCCTGCCCAGATGAGAAAACTCTCGGATAAAGATGAGGGGGGGGTGTGGAGTGGCAAAGATAAAAAAGTCAGTGTGTCACTGGCACTGGAATATGCCGGGACTGACAAAAGATGTCTCCCTCCCCCCACACCTCATACAATCCCGAAGAACAAACCGTACAGAGCACACAGGCATGGTTTTTCCAGTTGAATTCACTAAGGGATGTGAAGTCTGTACCTACTCCATTCACAAATGCCACGAGCACTTGCAGATTGTGCACTCAATGCCCAAGAAAGCCCAGCACTGAAGATAAAAGTGTAAAGAGAGCCGTGACCTCCATCAGCAGACATGAAACACTTCAGACTCTGTCTTCATGCCTTTGAAAGGTAAGGTCTGAAGGCAACCAAGCCAGGGGGCAGTCTGATCCCTCTAGCCTGTCTGTCTCAATAGCACTGCCTACTAGTGACCAGTGAGACAGCCTGTCCACATAAGAGCAACCCTGAGTCCTGAAGAAAACTGTGAGTGCAGGGAATAGGCTCATCTGGGCAGCAGCTCTGGAATCCACGTGCCCCCCGCACGCGAGAGGTGGACCTCAGCTCTGTGAAACTCAGTCCTTACAGGAGACACATGGTCCTAAGTGAGGGAAATATTAGAGGGAAGGAATTGGATGATTACCAGCTGTGGAACGAAGCTGATTAAGAGAGCCTTTTCCGACTCCTAGAAGCCCAGTCTCCTTGTCTGCAAAGTTTGAATAACTGGAAACATGTTTGTAATATATATGTATGTATGTATGTATGTATATAGATATGTAATGTGTACTAACATACATAGTGTGTATATATATATACACACATAACATATCCTCTACAAAATATACTAATATCTAATATATAGACTTATAATATGTATTAATAGTTAATCTATATACAACATACTAATATATAATACAGGCATATATTTGTAAAATCTAAGAAAGGATCTTATAGGTTACTGTCCTACTTCTGACATTTATCATTTACTTCTTGAACAATACCCTTAATCTGTCACAGCCTCGTCTTCCTCATCTATAAGTGGGGATAACAACAGTACTTACTATAGTTACTATAATTCTAAACATAGAATTTGTGTTCTGCCAGGTGAGGTGGGAGTCAAAAAGCAGGCAGATCTCTGTGAATTCCAGACCAGTCTAGTCTATATAGCAAGTTCCAAGTCAGTTAGAGCTACATAGAAAGTCTCTGTCTCAAAAAGAAAAAAAAGAAAGAAAGAAAGAAAGAAAGAAAGAGAAAGAGAGAAAAGAAGAATTTACCCAAAGCCAATACATAGTAAATATTCCATAGCTATAACTTCCAACCCCAAGCGGTTAGCATATTTGGCATCCTGCTTCCTGTCTGAGGGTCATCTAATGAATGGAAGAAAAAGAAGAAACTCACAATTTCCAGTTCTTCCAGAGCTGCCTTGTCCCACCTAGCACTGACTGCCACCCATGAAGTCAAAGCCAGATGTGGACATCATGGGTCCTTTGTCATCTGTCAGTGAGAAGCAGGGTGCTCAGAGCTGTGGCTGCTGGAAACAAATGTCCTCCCTTCCCCCCTTCTTGGTGGCCAAAGCTCTGTCTGCCCATTTAGAGTTTGTTTGATACAATCAGTTTCCAGGGAGACGCTGAAGCAAGAAGAGTCAGCTCCCCCTCCCTGTCCACTTCCCCTTTCCCCAAATCTCTGGGCCTTCACTGTTCTCTGGCCATGTGACAGCTTTGTGTCACAGCAGCCCTTGTATACAAACAAGACAGACTACTTAAATGTCACTGTGAGAAAGCTGTTGCTTGCTCTGATCCATACATCAGCTTTCTCTATCCAGCTAAGAAGGGCTGTCTTTCTCTTCTTCAGCTCTCATAAGCAAAGCTGGAGAAACATTTTGCAAACCTAAACTTCATTGCAATTTAAAAAAAAAAAAAGTAAGAGTCCTTACAGTGGCAGAGAACTTGAATAACTATGACTATACAACTTACAGTATGATATCACCAATGTCATAGTTACTGGCCATCAAATGCTAAATTAACTAAAAGCCACTCATAAATTTCCCTTACTGCCAAGCCATATGGTGCCTTCCACTATCGGGGTGAGAAGAGACACCCCCCACACACACACACCAGAGCATTTAATCTTCAGAGTCAGATCTGAATAAAAGTGAAATGAAAAAAGCAATCCCCTGTGGACCCAGGAAAGTGAAGTCCCCACTCACGTGAAACATGGCTTAGGTTACAAATAAGACTGCGCTCATCACCCACCCAGGGGCGTGCTATGACTCAGTTAAAGGGATCCAGAAAGTTTTCAAATTGAGATCACTGAGTTGGGCTGAAATCTTCCACCCCTCCCTTTTAAAGGCTTGGCAATCCAAATCAAGTGGAACCCGACTGAAGGGACATCTGGTCCTCCAGAAAGTGTCTGTCGCTTAAAAGAAGAATATAGATTCGAACAGATTAATATTGTCGTGAGCGGAGAGATAAGTGGGAGAGAAGAACCAGGCACATGAGAATCATCTTCCTACAAACAAATATCAATGCTGGCTTAGAAGAAAGGGGTACAGGGCTTCAAAATAAGCTACCCCCTTGCCAGTCTCCAGTTTAATGTAGTGATTGGAATGTCTACAAGGGAACAGGTACTGACAATTTTTCTTGGAGTTTAGTAACAAAACTACATGTTAAAGTTCAAAGTTCAACCTAATATCAAGGGGTAATTCTCTAAGTCCTAATAGACTGTGAGGCCATCTCATGGCTAAGCTATCACAGACTCTCCTCTGACCCTAAAAGCAAACAAGAGTAATATGCAATCGCTACCTAATCTCCAGCCCAAGTGTCCAGAATTAATAGACTGAGATAGTGTCAGCTCCTGCCTAGAGATGGATTTAACCAAGCATAGCTAAATTAAAATACAATGAAGTAAAATCAGTAGGTAACTGAATTATAGTGTGTACACTAGAAACTTACAGTTCTGAAGAATTTTTTTTCAAACTAAGGCTTAATGTCATGCAGTTATGGTATATGCCTATAATCCCAGGAGAGCTCAGAGTTCAAGGTCAGCCTGGGCTACTTAGCCAGCCTCAGGACATCAGTATAAGACTAGGGATGTTAGGTCAGTGAGACAGCCCTTGCCCAACTCTTGGTTCTGAAACACAGATAAATAATACATAAAATAAGATAATAAAAGAGTGAAACCAAAACAGAACAAGATCAGATTCAGTTGCTATTAGCAATAGCACCAACAGTGGTAGCAATGATGATAACAGTAAGAATAACAGCAACAGTAGTGGTAACTATGTAAAATGGTAAAATGGTAACTATGATACCATCACTCAAACAGGACCAGGTGCTATTCAAAGTACTTTCTTAACATGCACATGTTGCATGGATTTGGTGTGTGTGTGTGTGTGTGTGTGTGTGTGTGTGTGTGTGTGCAGTTACTAGTGTATGTGTACATGTGTTTGTATATATAGACCCCTAACATTGACATTAGGAGTCCTTAGAGCCCATAGTGGGCTCTACCCAATCCTCGAACTCCAACTGCCAATCCTCCCACTCACCTGGCAGATGCTTTAACCACTGTGCCTATTCTAAGCATTTTTAAATATATTCAGATATTAAATCCTGCGGCACTCCGCCGAAGTGAGATGTTGTTTAATGTCCTGTTTTACAGATGTTTCGACAATACCCCTTTGTTGTGCTGTTGTTAATTCGAGGTATCTTTCAAAGAAAATATCTGGAAACATAAGGACAGGAAAAGCAGCTTGCCCAAGGTCACTCAGCTAGAAGTGACCGACCTGGTCTCCACCCAAGGACTTCCAGCTAGGAAGCTGGACCTCTTGGCCCCACTGTGCAGCTTACTGCCCCAGGAAAACGAGCTAGAAAGGCAAGTCAATAGGAAGTTAGCCTTGCCTCTGCCTGCTGATAGTGAATTAATCCTTGAACTTTGCTGTGTCCCCTTAGGACCTCCCCCAAACCCATGTAAGGCACTCAGTCTGCTCCTACAACTATGAAAAGATGCTGGAAGTGTGACCCAGCTGTCCCTACCTAGTGAACCTAGCCCAGCTTTATTACAGAGTTCACCTTTAGCAGCCAAAGTGGAAGCTGGCAATTGGGGGAGGTAAGAGCCTGGCTTCTGAGCCATATTTCCTGCCCAGTAAGCCGGTCTTCAAACAGTCAAGGCTGCAGGCTGAGAAATTCCTTGCTAAGAACCTGTGTCCGGAAGCTCACTCCCTGAGCCTTATTACGAATGTAAATTCTCTAGACAGACTAACTCAAAGAAGCCCAGAACTAAGGATGCAGAGCAGTAGTGTCAAAGTTTGTTTATTAACCTGCTGCACCCAAGGGAACCTTTTTTTTTTTTTTTCTGAAAAGGTAAAATTCCTGACTGCAAGGAAAGAAAAATGAAAAAGGCCTGTGGGAAATTTAATCACCAATGGAACAAAACCGAAAAACAAAGCCCTCCCAATGAGGATGTTGCCGGAGACAATGGGCCCCTAAGGGGAGATGCGATTGTCTCCTGATAAGAATCCCCACGGGAAGTGGCTCACACTAAGAAACACATTATTGCTGTATTAGCCCAGGAATCTTTGTTCACTGGGCAACTGTGTGCAAAACCATCTGTTATGGGCCCTGGCTCCCAGTTTGCAAACGTGGCATTTACATTTCAAGAACGTCAAGGGGAGAAAGAAAAGTGTGGGGGGGTGGGGGGGGTCATTGAGTACTCTCCCAAGGAGCGCGCGCGCGCACGCACACACACACACACACACACACACACACACACACACACACACACACACACAAATACCTTTTTACCCAGCCTGGGCTTAGGAGAGGAAACTCCCCTTTCGATGAAATCCAACTCCGCTGTAGAAAGAAGATAGGCCACTTCAATTATGCACACGCAGCGTGCCTGGCAGCCTGGTCCTAAAGCCACACACGCACACCCTTTAGGTTTTCACTGTCTTTGACTGGTTTAAAGGGCAAAGTATCAAGAATCATTCTAAACTGTGTTTAGAGCTTAACCTGGCTCTGCTTTCTTAAACTGTCCCTTCCTTTCCTCAAGTTGATACGGAAGCTGATGTTCCTTCTACACTCAGTAATGTTTAGCCTGAAATACCACCAGAAAGAAAGAAAGAAAAACAGCTTTATATATCTTACTCTATAGGGAGATGTAATAATATGTGTACATATTCCAAAATTCACAGATTCAGATTTGCATGCTATCCTGTATGGAATTTATACCACAATGCACTTTTAAAGGCAGGGCATGTGTGTCAATATTACTATCAATTAAAGAAACTGGGAATAAATCACGTGCCTATGAGAAAACAGAGAGGCTAATTTCCCCCCCACCCCCGCCCCACAAGAAGATTCAAGAAGTTGAAAGAGACCATCATAGAACTCTCCACTACCAGCAGCAAACGTCTCCAGGGAGCCTATGAGCCCCGAACCAGAGAGAACACCTGTCACGCCCCAAGCCTTCCAACTTCACAGCAAAAATAAGAGGCTAATGTCTTTCTCATGCGGGAGTGAGTTACATCTGGCAGTTACAAGAAACACGCCAGCCCTGGCTTTTAGAAATGGTGCCTTGTATACTCTCATTCCTTAGTTCCGTTTTTAAATAGATGGCTCCAAACTCTGAGAAGCTTTTTTTCATGCATGAAGCTGGTTGACCCTGAAAGGTGGCAGCCTGTGGCTAGAACCTTCCAGCAATGGCCTCTGCGGGCAACTCAGCAGGTTTAGACCCACAGCCCTATAGTTCTAGCAGCCTAACAACAATGGAGACCTGGGCTGTCCCGAGGGTGGGGATGGGGTCGCTAAGTGATCATCTGAGTACTATGAAGCTTATTCTTGCTTGGTCATGACTTAGCTACACACATCCTTCTTTGAACTATCAGGCCAACGGGGTTGCCCGCCATTTGGCCAAATTCACCTTCTACACGGCATAAGAAAGGTCCATTAAAATAGGAGTTTCAGGAGTAGATCATAAATCACCTCCCCGACTCTCGCCCTCCACACGTCCTGAACCCAAAAACCGGCTTGTTTCGGAATGGCAGGGCTACTGAGTTGCACCTGCAGATAGACATCATGAATCAGGATCACCCAGCGAGTGCTTCCTGGACTGAGCCGAGAGCTCCAGTGATTTCCTTGGCCTTCCACCGAGCCATTTAAGAAGTGAAATGTGCCAACCTAGCCCGGTAAGAGGCCTGCTGGAGCCCACCCTGCGGTCTCTGGGACAACCAATAGCTGGGCAGCGTGTCTGCGGATAGTGCACTCGCAACTAGGTCTTGCAGGTTCCCCCCACGCTGTGCTCTGCGCCAGCCTTGCACCTGAACGGGTGCCAGAACACAGCCAAGAGGCTCGGGTGGGTATGAGCCTCTGTGGTGACACTGCCAACTCTGCTCTGGAAGGGCGAAGAGAGAGGGCAAAGGAATGTGGAGCAGAGAGCGGGACACCCCAAAATGAGGCTCCCGCAAGGGATCTGGAAGCTTGAGCCCCCGGCGCCTTTGCAGCGCTACGGCTCGCACTGCGCTTCCCGTGGCAGCACTAGCAAACCGAGCCGAGATTGCGAGCTCCGCAGGCAGCAGGGATGAAGGCGCAGGGGACCGCCTCTTGCCCCTGGACGCACAGCTAGACCGCAGTGTCCCCCTGTTCACGCCCACCATCCCAGGGTCCCAACGCCAGGGGATCTCAGTCTTCCGAAGGCCGCGGAGGGTGACCTGGGGAAGCTGACCAGGAAAGTGGGGGAAGGCTGGACCTGAGGTCGCTGCTCTCGGGGCAGCAACTCGGGGCGCCCCTGCAAGGCCGCCCGCCGGCGGCGGCACCTACCTCGATCCACTTCTGTGCCTCGGCGAAGGCAGGCTCCGGAGGTGGTTCGGGCTGCAGGGGTTGAAGGACTTCCAGACCGAGAGCGGGGAAAGCCATCTGCGAAGCCCGGCGAGTACTGGAGCGCTCGGCCGCCGGGATGAGCACAGCCTCCTCCGCAGGAGCGCGCTCTCCGCCCCTTCCCGCCCGCCGCGCTCTCCAGCCGCCTTCCCCGCCCCCACCGAGCGCAGGTCCCCGAGGACAGCGGCGAGCACTGCCGGAGGACACCGTGGCCACCTCAGCCAGTGGCGCCCGGGCCCGCCGCTCCGTCCCCTCCCCCAGCTAAAAATAACCTGCTAGGAGCTCCGGACGTCCCTCCCCGGCTCACGCAAGGACCGTGGGAGGGACAGGGCCAGCCACCCCGCTTGTCCCGCCTCAGGCCGGCTACCTAGGGGCAGCAGGTCGGGCTGCACCTTGGGTGAAGCTGGGCGGGGAAACAGCACTACTGCGGCAGAGCTGGAGGACTGACTGGCACCTGCTGTCCCTCCCAGCCACAGACCTGAGGCCCAGAGCTGCAGCTCCGGACCCAGCAACCTTAAGTGTTCAGAAGGCAACCGCCAGATCTCTCTGTTAAAAAGGGAGGGGGCTTCCAGCAAAGGATTTATTCAGCTCCTATTATTTTCCAGCCACCAAGCTAGGCACCCAAGACTGACAGATTGGGGATGGGGGTGGTGTGGGGGCAGGGAGGGATAAAACAAAACCAAAAAAAACTCTTAAATTGTGCTGGCTAGTTTTATGTCAACTTGACACATGTTAGAGTTATCTGAAATGAGGGAAACTCAACTGAGAAAATGCCTCCATAAGATACGGCTGTAAGGCATGTTCTTAGTGATTAATGAGAAAGAGCCTAGCCCATTGTGGGTGGTACCATTCCTGGACTGGTGGTCCTGGGTTCTGTAAGAAAGTAGACTGTGCAAACCATGAAGAGCAAGTTAGCAAGCAGCACCCTTCCATGGCCTCTGCATCAGCTCCTGCCCTGCTCGAGTGTCTGTCCTAATTTCCTTATGATGATGAACAATGTGATAGGGAAATGTAAGCCAAATAAACCCTTTCCTCCCCACATTGCTTTGATCATGGTGTTTCATCGCGGCAAGAGCAGCCCTAACCAAGGCACTGTTCTAAGACCTGGCCTTCAAGATATGCACATTTAGGCTGGGATATATAGCTCAGTTGGTAGAATGCTTATCCAGCGTGCAGGTGACCCTGCTTTCTGTGCCCAGCACCATGTCATGGAAGTACAAGCTTATAATCCCAGCATTCACTAGGTGTAACCAGAAGATCAGAAATTCAACATCATCTATTGCATAAGCCAACTTGAGCTATATGAGACACCCCTCTATGGTTTTCCCCTATATGTTCACAATATAGGTACTCACATCAGGAAGCAGACAATAAACATGGGAATCAAAAGATGTTGTAGAACATGCTATCTGGTAAGAGATGACCTGTGATGAGGAGAGAAGATGCCAGTTGATTTTTAAGAAGTTCATGGTGCTCCAGGAATGGCCACACCAGTACCCTGGTGCTGTCAGTGGGAGGCAAGCATGCTGGTAGAGGCCTAGAGGAGAGAAAAGCAGAGAAGGTGTTTATTCTGGTGTCTCCCTGAGGCCATGAGACTTGATTGGCACCACCACTCTGAAGCAACATATGTCTCTCCTCTCCTTGGGTCCTGTCCCCTCTTGACCCATTCCTCCCGACAGACCCAGTAATGGTAAATACCCTGGTACTATCTGGTTTCCCACCCTTGCCCACTTCCTTCAATCACCTCTTAGTTTTGCTCAGTCACTTCATCTGAGGCTCAGTAAGCTCAGTGTGTTGGGACAAAACCTTTCCTGGGAAGACTCTACCCACATGTCTACTTACCCCAGGGATGGAGCCCGTGACAGATGAGATTCAACCCAAGTCCAACTTGGTAAACAATGAGTTTCATTGGAACTACTTACAGGAATATGGATGAGAGGTTACTTACAGTTGCAGAAAGGACTCAAAGACAACTGTATCACTAAAGCCCATCACAGGATGGGCGACAGCTCACAAAACTGGGAACCTGGAGCACACTGCACAGCCGGCAGGCAGCTCAACAGGTTAGAGAGTGCCCTTTCCAGGTGCCTCAGTTGGTCTAAACCTCTTCCAGACAGCTCTGCTGGTCCCTGCTTCTTCTAGGCAGCTGGTCTGGTCTGATTCTTCTTTGCAGCTCAGCTTGTCTGAAAGTCTTCTTTGTTGCTTGGCTCTACTCTCCTGAGGGGGATACTCAGCATTGATTGCTTACTCTGGAAGGCCAGGGCCTGGTGAATCTGGTCAGTTTCAGGGACTTCCTGAAGCTACTTTGAGTTGTTTACCTTCCTGCTTAAAGTGTTTCCCTGAAGGATGTAATATTTGAATCTCAGAGGAAACTTTTATGCAATATAAAAGTTTTATGCTCTTGATTGACACAAAGCCAGTGGATCCATCTCTCTGGATAGCTGCTAGCAAGAGGTCATCATTGAGGGTAGCTGGAGGTAGGCAGGTATTTACTGTAGCTAAATCTGTCACCTGTTGATAGTCTGGATTTAGTTTGGGTCCAATTCTACCACTATAACACAGAGATAGAACCCAAAACAGGCTTGAAATTACACAATTCTCTGCTTGGGAGCCAGGTAACTTATAATGTTTAAATTTTGAAAAATACTTATATGGCATTTGAATGCAGACAGCCACTGTTCTCACTGCAATACAAACAGGTGACCAACCCAAACTTTATTCTAGGCCTGTCCCCATTGATGTGAGGAAGCCAGGGACATGAGGAAGCAAGGCCATAAGCTTGTCTCTAGGCCTGTTATAACAGCATGCCCAGCTTCCTTTCCACTCCTGGTCAGACAGCCTTACATTTGTTCCTCAATTTCTTCCTGTCAAGTGAAGATGTCAAGCCACCCAGGGACATCATGGTGGCTAAAGACAAAAAGACAGAAATTGTTTAGTCCATAGTTAGTGCTAAATACAGGCCAGCTGACCCTTGTATCCTTTCATCCCAAACAGAGGGAGGGGAAGATATGCAAACACGGATCTCAAGAGGGCCACTAGAGGCAAAGGGTTAAGGGAATGCAGTCCAAAGAGGACCTTGTCTGCAGGAAGAAAGGCACCAGAGTAAACACAAGAGCTCATAAAACAATTGCAGTCCTCTGACATTGAACTGTCAGCATGGACTTCCATGCATGGAGTCAAGTAGAGAGAAGGGAAGCCTGTGACCTAGATGGCACATCTGAATGAGTATTCAGACTCTTGACCAAGTCAGTATGACAGTGCCCATCCATAATCCCAGCACCAAGAAGGCTAAGTCACAGGGACTGCATGTTCGAGAATAGCCTGGGGTACATATTGAGGCAAGCCTGGACTACACAGCAAGACTCCACCTGAAAACAGCAAAGGGTTGGTGCTGCAGCTCAGTATAGAGCTTAGCTTGCACAAGGCCCCAGGTATAGAAGAATTATCTTCAATATAAGTATGAGCAGTGACTCAATCCAGTGGCTGTATTTCTTCACCTTATGCTAGTCCCCAGTAACCACACAGAGAAAGATTTATTTCAAGCTACAATTGCTGAACAGTTAAATAATCTACCTTAACCTCCTATGCTAATATGACTATCTCCCAGGGATGGATGGGACCATGGGATGGGTCCCATGATACTTGCATACTTCCATGATTGATCTCTGGACCTCATGGCTCCAAATTCTCCATCCCTCCTGGCTGATATCTCTCTCTCTCTCTCTCTCTCTCTCTCTCTCTCTCCCCCCCCCACCTCCCTCTCTCTTCCCCTGGCTGGTGGATGTCCTGTCCTTTTCTCTCTTCTGCCTAGCTATTGGGTGATCAGCGTTTATTAACAAGTCAAAAAATAAATGATAAGAATTGTTTACACAAACTTGAGACAGGAGATTCTTGATATACGTTACAATGCCCCATCTGAATTGAAATAAGATATGAGGGCAGAGAAATCAGCATTTGAACAGCACAAGGATAAACTGTACATGCTCTACAAAAACATTATGCCTATACCTAGGTCAATCCCTAAATAAATAAATAAATAAGCAAGCTGGGCAGTGGTGGTGCACACCTTTAGTCCCAGCACGCGGGAGGCAGACAGGTGGATCTCTGAGTTCGAGTTCAGACTCGTCTACAGAGTTCAGAGTGAGTTCCACAACAGCCAGGACCACACTGCCTAGAAAACAATAAATAAACATACAAACAAACAAACAAATAAAATCATCCAATACATAGTCTCTCATATGTGGCGTCTTGGATTATTTTTTAAGATTAGTCCATGCAGTGTTACAGCATGTATAAATAGCAATATCTTTGTTGATTTTATGTCTTTTTAAAAATTATTCTAGAGATACGACCTCACTACATCTTCCAGATTCCTAGGGATGCTACTACCTCGATCTGCTTCATAACTGGTACTAGGGCTGGTGCAGACCCTCACAGCCACACTCTGTTCCTTTTTTGTGCCAAAAACTTTGACACTGTGTTAGCATTCATTCTGTGTATCCATTCCTGACTTGAACATTTGGATTGTTTTCATTTTGGGTTTGCTGAAAATAATGCTATTGTAAATATTCATGTGCACACGTTTGTATGGAAATAAGTTTTCTCTTGTGTATTTGCCAAGATGACTTTATGTTCAGCTTATTGACAAACTCCCAGACAATTCTCCTTTACATCCCCCACCCCCCGAGTCTACATTCCTACCAGCATCACAGGACGGTTCCAGTCTCTCCATGTCCTTACCATGCCAAGTTGGTTTTTTTTTGTTTGTTTGTGTGTTTGTTTGTTTTCTGAGACAGAATCTCACCAAATAGTCCTTTACAGGCCTGGAACTCACTATGTAGACCAGGTTGGCCTCAAAGTCATAGAGATCCACCTGGGTCTGCTTCTTGAGTGTTAGGATTAAAACATGTTTCACTATGTTAGGCCCAGAGTTTTATTGTAACCATGCCAGAATACATGAAACAGAATGTAACTTTCTGTTTTGTTTTGGAGACAGACTCTCCTGTATTCCACAGTGGCCTCCACCTCCCTGTAAAGCCAAGGGCGCTCCTGCTTACTCTTCCCGAGCACTCGGATTACAGGCCTGTGTACCCCCCCACCCACCCCCCCACTCCCCCCACCCCCACCCCCCGTGCCTGGTTCATGCCTTGCTGGGGATCAAATTCAAGGCTTCTCAAGTGCTAGGCAAACTTTCTGCCAGTTGAGATTCATCCTCAGTCTTTGATTATGGGTTTTAACTTGCATTTCCCTGGGAGCTAATGACAATGAATATCTTTTCCTATGAATATTGGTCAGTTACACATCTCCTTAGGAGAAGTGTCTATTCCTTTTCTTTCTTTACTTTCTTCCTTTCTTTCTCTTTACTATTTTTTTTTTAAATGGATCATTATATAATTCAATCTGCCCTGAAATGTATGGTGATCCTCCTGCCTCAGCATCTCAAATACTGGAGTTACAGGTCTGCAACACGATGCCTGGCTTTTTAAAAGTATTTATTAATTAAAATATTTTTTTATTCTTGAGATATGAGAGTTCCTAACATAATCTGGATACAAATCCCTTATAAAATATATGATTTGCAAATACTTTCTCCCATTCTGTGTGTTGAATTTTTACTTTAAAAATATTTATTATTTTTTCATATGTAATATGTACATGCATATATATGCATAGGTACCTATAGGGGCTAGACATGGATGTCAGATCACTTGGAACTAGAGTTACAGGGGTTTCTCATTTGCCAGTATGGATGCTGGCAGCCAAATTGTCCTCTGATAGAGCAATACAAGCTCTTAACTGCAGACTTAATTTACTCTTTCTTCCTGGCATCCTTTGAGAAACAGATGTTTTTCATTTTGATAGTCTCAAATATCCATTTTTAAACTTTGCTGCTCAGAGTTTTGGTATCATAACTGAGATATAACAGATTAATGCAAGCTCACAAAAGTTGATGTGTCTTTCCAAGAGTCTTAACTTTGATACATCCTTGGTTCTCATTAAAGCACAGATCTGAACATCAGACAAACTCAGTGTGGTATTCTGGGTCTTCTGAGGAGCACTTGGTATGGTAGTCTGGGTCTTTTGGGGGGCATTTTCAGGTATGAGGATCTTATTAGGAAAATGTTTTCAAGCGAAAATATGGAAGGAGTCAGTAGGTGCCAACTGACTTGGAACAGAGAGGAGCCAGCACAGTACAGCACACCTATAATCCCAGAACTCAGGGAGTAGAAATGTGAGAATTAGGAGTTCAAGGACACTCTTGGCTATCTGGAAAGTTTGAAGCCAACATAAGCTACATAAAACCCTGCCTCAGCACAGGGGCAGGGCAGATCAGAAGAGAAACCTGCGGGGAAGTCATTGAGCCAGCTGACAAAGGAGCCCAGATATTCCAAGAACGGCCGATCCTTAGTGTCCCTGCCGTTTTCAGCAGTTGGCTAGAAACATTGTGGGGTCTCAATGCGGTGTGGCAGTAATTTCAAAACAGGAAAGCTGCAGCCCTTGGTCTGTGGCATTTGTTGAGGGGTACATTTCATGACAACCACATTTGAGTCTAAATCCAGCCCTGCCCTTCATTACAATACATTAAGTACAACAGTATGTAATCTCTCTAAGTCTTCCTCCCACCCCCATCTGTCTTGAAAGGTCTTAAGTAACCCAGGCTGGCTCAGAATTCACTATATGGCCAAAGATAACCTCCAACTTCACATGGCTCTGCTTCCATGTCCCCAGAGCTGGGATTCCAGGTACACAATGGTTTAAGCAATGTAAAGGATTGAACCCAGTGTTCTACAAACTGAACTACATCCTCAACCCCCAATTTTGTTTTTGAAACAGGGTTTTATGTGATCCAGTCTGGACTCCAATTTATTATGCAATTGAGATGAACTTTGTACTCCTGGTCCTCCTGCCTCCATCTTCCAAGTGCCAGAATTATAGGCGTGTACCACCAGGACAGTGTATGCAATGCTTGGAATTGGATGTTCAGGCTGCATCGCTAGCCCTTGACTCTCAATTTTAGTCATAAAGCACCTACGTTCTAAGATGCCACTTAGTAATAAGTGATTAGTAACAATGCATTAGTAGCATTATATAGTTTATAATTACAAACTTGTCACAACCTGGAATCACCAGAGGAAAGATCTTCAATGAAGGAATTATCTAGATCGGGTTGGCTTTGGGGCACATCTGTGATATAGGAGGACCATGCCCACTGTGGGGAAAACCATTCCCTAGGCAGGAGTAAGACACAAGGAAGCTAGAGGAAAACACTGAGAGAGCAAGCAGTGTGGGTGCATCCACTTCTCTCCACTCTTGACTGTGGATATATGACTAGCCACTTGAGTTCCTACCTTGATTTCCCATCAGGAATGAGCTGTAACATGGAATTGTAGGCCAAACAAACCATCTTCTCCCTAAGTTGCTTTTGGCAAAGAAGTTTCATCACAGCAATAAAGAAATAAAGCCAGAACAACTACTAGTACATACATTGGTTGTCACAAACCAACTCTAAATTCTAGCATGTTCAATATTTGGAAGATTTATGGCTGGATGTAAACAAGTACCTACTGAACTTCTTGCTCACCAAGGACTGACTTAAATGTTACCTTTGTGGTGAAGACTTGCTGATCCTCTGAGGCAATATTAGTCACCTTTCTCCCTGTCACCATAATGTGGTAGTTTACACTATAACAAAGTAGGTCAGAGAGGTCCCATGGGAACCCCCAAACAACCCAGGATGTTGACAAGACTATAGTTTGCTCTCTACAGACTGACAACAATACCCTGTTGTGGAAGACAACACCTACTTGACTCACTAAACATGGAGAAGTCTGGTGCCTGCCTAGAGCCTCACACCTATGTGCTAGCATCTTTGATACACTGCAAAGGAGAAGTGTAAACACCAACTCAGCTACACCCCTTTGATCTACGATAGTGTCCTGTCTGCAAATATGCTAGTTCAGTGGTGGCACAAACCAATATCTGACTTTACTTAAGGCCCACTCCACAAGATGGAAACCATACCCATCACTGCTTGGGTGACTAAAAACCAGGGACTAGATAGCCCAGGTACCTATGATAAAACTAAATACTTCTGTTCGACTAAAAGAATGTAGCCATAAGATGGCATTCTACTATACTCATAGATCAGTGTCTTGTTCATCTATCATCCATCAGAGAAGTTTCTTCCTGCAGCAGACGGGAACAAATATAAAGCCCACACAATGTGCAGGGAATGAAAGACCTCAGAACATTCAGCCCTAAATGAAATGTCTCCATTAAATCCTTCACTTCAGGGCTCAGAGAACACTGTGGAAGAGGAGACAGAAGGATTGTAAGAGCCAGAGGGAATGGGAGGACAGCAAGGCCACAAGGCCCTCTAAACCAACAGGATCCATGCACACATGAACTCACAGAGCCTGCACAGGTTCTTTGGGTCTATATACACTGTGGCTTCTAGTTTAGCATTTTTATGGGATTCCTCGGTGTGTGAATGAGTAGGTCTGTAAGTCTGCATCTGTTTCTCATGCTATTTCCCTTCTTTCTGTTCTGTCCTATTCAGCTGTGTTAGTTTTTGTTTTATTTTATATTACATTTTATTTTATTTTATTTTATTATTATCCCTTAGAAGCTTGTTTGTTTTCTGATGAGAAACAGGAAGAGGTTGGATCTGAATGGGAGGGGAAGTGGGGAGGAACTGAGTAGAGGAATGAAAATCATTAATCAGAATATATTATATGAGAAAAATATTTTTAATAAAAGTGAAAAAAATGGTATATATTGAAAAAATAGAACCGAGTACCTTTAAGGGATTTTCTAAAAAATACTTTAAATTGTCATTGCTTTGATTTTCATGATATTTAAACATATTTTTTTAAGCCAGGCGGTGGTAGCACAGGTCTTTAATCCTGGAACTCAGGAGACAAAGGCAGGGAGATCTCTGAGTCGAGGCCAGCCTGGTCTACAGAGTGAGTTCCAGGATAGCCAGGGCTACACAGAGAAACCCTGTCTCGAAAAAACCGATGATGATGATGATTTTATAATAAAATATAAGGACAGCAATTTTATTTTATAGACTATGACAGGCTGAATCATTTTCCTACTACAAAACTCCTGTAAATACTGTTTCTACACAAAATGTAAATAATATTCACAGCTGACCTGTGAATAGGGGAGCATAACTCCTCGAGAGAAAAAATTAGAAAACATGGAGACAGAATAGTAAGCCCAGGACTGCTGTTTGACAGGTTTGGGCAGATGTCATGGTTCAAAGGCCTCACCCTGCCTTAGCTACTAAAACATGATACTCTGAACCTGTGTCATGTGGAGCATTAAAAATTAAGTTTGCGCTCTCTCTCTCTCTCTCGCTCTCTCTCTCTCTCTCTCTCTCTCTCTCCTCTCTCCATCTCTCTCTCCCCCCTCCATCTCTCTCTTTCAAAAAAAAAAAAAGAATGGATCAGAACTATTCCATCATCACCACAGAAGAAATAAGCAGGAAGCTTCCTTGTCTTGACCTGAGTTCTGGGTTTGTGAGGCAAGAGGTAGCAATGAACCTTCTTTGACCGTAAGTAAAAGTAAGTCCAATCCTCTTTATAGACAGAATATACATGATCATGGTCAAAGCACCTCCCCACACCAAGCTAAGAAATTCATTTAGAATGTAGCCTGTAACCAAGTGTTTCAGCACACGCCTATAATCCCAGAACCTGGAAGGCTGAGGCAGGAGGATGGCAAGTTCAAAGCTTGTGATGCAGCTGCTCAGAATTATTCTCAGATCCCCTCAAAGAACAATAGACACTTTTAAGTGCTGGGCTCTCTCTCCAGCCCCTGATATATACGTATTCTTCTTATCACTACAGTGTATGCATAACACTGTACTGTAGTTCAAGGTGTGGTAATGAGATTGGCACTCATGTCTTAGCAGTTAATAACTGCTTATTAGTGCATCGATGGATGAACAGGTGAATGACAATGACCACTCTACACTGAAGACCAAATACATGCCCTATACGTAACATATGTCTGCATTTTATGTGTGTATTACTTAGGTTTTCTCATATATGTGACAAGAACCTGACTGAAGGGACCTTGGGGAAGAATTTATTCTGGCTTGTGGCTTAAGTTCATCATTTGAGAAGGCATGACATATTTCATGACTGCAGAAATGGGTGGCAGAAACCCCTCACATCTTAGCCAGCTGAAAAGCTGTTCCTGAACATCTGGTCCTCTTGCTTCCATTTCTGGAGTTCAGGGATTAAAGGTGTGCAGTGCCATGCCAGCCACTAGATTCAGGACCGTCCAGCTTGCTGTGTTTAGTCACTGTGGGGTTCCCATCTTTTTCTTTTAAGACTTATTTATTTACATATTTGTGTGTTCTATTTGCATGTATGCCTGCATGACAGACAAGGCATCAGATTTCATTACAGATGGTTGTGAGCCACCATGTGGTTGCTGGGAATGGAACTCAGGACCTCTGGAACAGCGTCCAGTGCTCTTAACCGCTGAGCCATCTCTCCAGCTTGAGTTTCCCATCTTAAATGCTCTTTAGATCAGCAGTGCTCACTGAACCACGTAGTCACTGATGTCCTTGTGGTTGTCCTGTACTGAGTTTTGTGCTCCTGTCATCACTGTCAAGTGTTGATTCGCTTGTAAATTCAGCCATAGGGATCTGAAAAATTCTGTGCCGCACAACTCCCATTAAAAATGTCCTATATAGGAACTAAAGCGTGCACCAGCAGTTAAGATCACTGGCTTCTTTTGAAGAGAAGTCATGCTCTCAGTTCCTAGCCCCCACAGGTTGGTTCACAACCACCTGTAACCCTTCAGGAGATCCAAAGAACTTTTCTATCCTCCCGGGCACCAGGTACTCACAAGGTCCACGCACATATACACAAGTACACATATACATAAAAATAAAATAAACAACTTTTTTCAAAGTGTAATATACTGCATTGCCAAGACTTATTTATTTACATATTTTTAGTAAATAAATAGTTTTATTCATTAGTTTATTTATCCATTCATTCATTATACAGTTATGGGGACTAAGCACACGTACACATAAGAATAAAATAAATGACTATTTTTTAAAGTGTAATATACTGCATTGCCAAGATAGTTTTATTCATTAGTTTATTTATTCATTCATTCATTATACAGTTATGAGGACTGAGCCAAAGGTCTTGCATGGGCTTGGCAATATCTCAACCACAGAACTATACTTCCAATTTTTGTTTTCTTTACATTTTATTTTGAAGTAGGGTCTTCCTAAATTGCCCAGGTTGGCACTGAACTTGGTCACAGGTTTTGGACTCAAGGCATGCGTGCCTCGACCTTCTGAATAGCTGTGTTTGCAGGCCTGCATCACCATACCCAACCCTACAGTTATTCCTGTAGGCAAGAGTTTCAGTACTGACAACGAGTCATGAGAACCAAATCCTCCATTTTTCATTTCTCATGTCTACTGATGAAAAGAATTTCCCAAGACTAGCTCCTTGTTTCACTTCAACCTTGCTTTTCCTCTTTCCCTGACCACAATCCTACCAGTCCTGGGTGCAGGCACTGAAGGGCATGGACATAGCTCCACCCAGAGTCTGGTCTTCCCTGTCACGGCACCCAGTGGCAGATACAATGAAAGGTGCAGATATTCCTGGAAGTTGTTTCTAACCCAGACCCATCAGCAGTAGCATACCCAGTCTGCCAAACCATGGCCACATAAATGCATCCATATTTTACATAATCTCAATTCAATTTCCCCTCACCCAGATTCCCAAAATACCCACAGTCGTTTCATCACCATGAGGCACAAGGAAAATCACAATTAAAGGAGTGTCTACGAGGCAAAAGACAGCAGTAAAATATCTCTTAGAGATATTTAGCTATTGGGACATTCTGACGGCTCACTGTCCCAGGGCCTTAGAGGAGGGCAATTCTGGTAGGAGAGAGGAAACAGAAGTTTAGTTGATCCATGTCTGGATGACAGCTCAGGTGAGCTCAAACCCTGTTCTATATTTTTGTTCATTTTTTTTATGGTACTAGGACTCAAAGTCAAGGCTTCACACACACACTAAGTCAGTGTCTCACTACTAAACTAGAGTCCTCAAGCCCATCCTACTTCTAATTTAGAAGACAACACAGCTCTCCATCGTGGCTTGTTCCTTATTCTTCAACTGAGTACCTGGAAATTTAGACAAAATATTAGTAGCGTACTTTATTCCTAAAAGAAAACCATGTTGGGGGCTAGAGAGATGGCAAAGCTCTTGCCGCACAAGCTAAATAGGCTGAGTTCAGAGCCTCAGAACCCATGTAAAAGCCAGACATAGTCGCACATCCACCTGCAATCCCAGCATTCCTATAGGGAAATGGGAGATGGAGACCGGAGCACCGCCGGAAGTCCTCAGGCCAGCTAACCTGGCATACATAGCAGCAAATGAAAGAGAGAGACCCCGTCTCAAGTTAGCAGTTGTGAAATGACACCCAAGATCCTTCCAGTCTGGGTAGTACAGAGGCAGGTTCATTTCTACGAGTTCAAGGCCAGCCTACTCACTCTACAGAGTGAGTTCCAAGACAGCCAGGGTTACACTGAGAAACCTTGTTTTGAAAAACCAAATAAATAAGTAAATAACAAATATTTTCCTCTGACTTGCACAAGAGTGAGTGTTCCTATACTCTCACACACAAACACATACATGTCCAGACACAAAGAAAGAAAAAAAAAAAAAAAAAAAAACTACACTGGTTGCAATGGAGGTGGAGGAGAAGCAAGCTTATTTGAATATCTATTCTTTGTAGCAAGCGTAACTAAATCAATGATTCTTTAAATACATCGTAGCTTACTTAGGAAAGAATGTAGCTTTTGTGCTGAAGACAACTAAAGCTTATTAATCATTTGCAGATTTTAGCAACGAAAAATGTTTACAGTTTCTGTCTCCTTATAGTCTCTTGTTAACCTAATTAAACATGTGGCCAGCCGTCATTGGTTTTCCTCTTATTACCTAAAGTTAAAGTGTTTTAAGCAGGGGAAGACCAAAGGCATGTGGGAAGAGCCGTGGGATAGTGTAGCCATTTGTATTGGTATGCCGGCAGCAAGCCTGTTTCCTGTTCCTTTCAAATGCCAGGCAGTATGGCTGCTTCCACCGTTCCCATGGAAACCTCAGCCTTGCTGAAGTTCAAGTTAATTTCTTACTGCCATCTGCCTGTAGACCTACAAGGCTTTCTCCTGCTAACAACATGCAGACAATGAAGTTAACTTGGAAGCTTCCTGGGCTGTTTCCCCGGGAGGTCAAGAAGCAAAGCAAATCCAGCTGGACCTCAATATGACCGAGTCAGTGGAAGGATGAAAGGAGTTAAAATGTAGTACATGAGTGCTTTTAATAAAAATGAGGGCCTGTACCAGATAGCATCTAGCTACAGTCCTCATGGATGGGGGTGGGGCTTACAGGGCCCTACCCATTCCCTGCTGAACTGTCAGCTACTGATGGATTCTGCTGGAGGGGCAGCCATTGTCTTCGGTAATTTTGTGCCCACTGAGGATCCCACCAGGCTCCAACTGGTAGCTCCAAACCCAGGTTTGGATGGTCCTGAGTAAACCCAGAGGATCCTCCAAACAACAAAGCCTTGAATGTGGGAAGGGAACTTGAAGGGGAGAGGGTGGGGCAATAGGAGTGGGAGAGAGATTAAAAAGAGTGGAGGCTTATAATAATCAGAATGCACGTTATACACGTATGACATTATCAAATAAAATTATCAATAAACGTTCATTTTCAAATGAAGCAATAGCAACACAAATGTTTTAAACAGTTCAGACTAGAGGCTGGGGAGATGGCTTGGCGAATAAGGTGCTTGCTGTCCAGAGTTCAGATCATCAACATCCCAGCCTACGAAATCAAAGCAACAAAAAACAAAAACAAACATGAGTGGGCAGAGCGGGAAAGAGTCAGTGGTTAAGAGCATTTGTTCTTGCAAATGATGGCAGAGTTGGGGGAGGGCAAGGTTTGATTCCCAGCACCCATAGGACAGAGCACAGGGATCGCATCTACAGTTGTGGGGAATCCGTCTCACTTCTTGGACATGGGGCACACACATGGGTGCACAGACACACATGCAGGCAAGACACTCATACGCATATGGGCATGGCAACCCTGTTGTCACCCCAGCATTGGCCAGGCAGACACAGAGGATTCCCAGAGCAAGCTAACTAGCTAGAGTAACTGATTCAAATATCTATAGGTGTATCCAGAGATACTGCCTCACTGAAGTGAAAACCAAACAAGGAACACGCCCAACATCAACCTCTAATCTCCACATACATGGGTGCTCACACACAAGGGAACACATACACATCACACACACACATACACACACATATATATGCAAGCAAGACACAGTTTATGCTAGACAAAGCCATATATATATATATATATATATATATATATATATATATATATATATATATATCTCCTAAAATTGACCAGCTTTCTATATGCTTCTTGAAAATATTGGTGATATCTTCAATCAAAGGTCATTAACTAATGACCCAGGGTTCAGCTCTAGGCTACAGACATGGCTTGGGAGCCTTACAGCATCTTAAAATGATGCTTAAAAGGGGCCCCAGTTTCTGGAAATCAGGAAATGCAAGGAAGGAAAACTAACAGTAGCAACCACTGTTTCTACACCCTCTAGAAAATTTGGAAGAGGAGGAGAAGGAAGAAGAGGAGGAGGAGGAGGAGAAGGAAGAGAAAGAGGAAGAGGGGGAGGAGGAGGAGAAGAAGGAGGAGGAGGAGGAGGAGGAGGAGGAGGAGGAGGAGGAGGAGGAGGAGGAGGAGGAGGAGGAGGAAGGGGTGACAGTCAGACACTATGGTTTACATTTGTTCACTTCTATACTTTGCTGTTAGTGCCTGTACCGTTGGCACCCACAATATGTGCCTTAAATTTGTGTCATGCCCACTTCTCAAAAGGTAATAAAGAAACTAAAACTCAAACACAAACCACATGCGGTCTCACAAAAGAGTCACCCCTTGGAAGAAACCAAATAGAGATCACTCAAATCCTTACAGAAAATGACAAGGCACCCATGTAAACTATGTATGTCCTCCTGGTTACTTACAGACATCTTTCGATTGTTTGTGTCTTATAATATGGAAATGTTATGTAAATGAGTTTTCTCCATTTTTTTAGGAACTAATCACAGTGGGGAGGGAATCTGTACATGTTCCATATATGTAGAGGTCTCTGTGACCATCATGGCCAGCAGAGTAACAAGCCACAAGAGGTAAGAAGGTAGCTTGGTTCAGCATAACTCACTAGCTGGTGTTGGGCCACACCTTAGAGTCAGGAAGAGCAGAAGCTCAAGGTTGCTCTCAATTTCTTAGCAAGTCCCAAGAACACTGGGATACATGAGACCTAGTCCAACGAAAGAGAAAACTGTTGAATGGTTGATACTGTAAACGGTATGGCATCTTTAATCCCTTGCTGCATTTTGATCTTGTGATTAATACTGAGAATGTCACTTCTCATACATATGCAGTACAGATGGCCAGAGTATTTTTACAACCATTTCAGACACTGTTGGAAACTCTGAAATCCTAGACCAAATTCTTTTAATGATTTCTTTTAGATGAAACTCATCGTGAACTCAAACAGCAACTTGCAAAACTCAACATTCTGACACATTATAGCACAGAGTGGTTTGACACTTACAGGCTAAGGAATAATGACAAAAAAGTAGTATTTGATTTATTTGATTAATCTAGTAAAAAATTTTTTTTCAATTCAAATATCCTATAGTCTTGACTCTTAGATGAGATACTCTGAGCAGCATCTGTTGGCATATATGTTTTGATGGTTTACTCAGTGCTAAGTACACAGTGGATCAGAACCAAGACTGCAGTGAAGTCACACACTGTGACACTGGAAAATGTGACCTGGAACCACCTCAGATTTATTATATCATGGGGTTTGAATTGATTTTCAGTCATTACAAGTTCAGAAACATTTTATATTACCAAGATGCCCACCCCCACACATATTCAGTCAATGTATAAGAAAACCAGGAGGCTTGGACTCAAGATTAATCCATGAAGAAAGCTCACCAGACTTGTTTGCAATAGTGACTCCCATGATATAGAGGCATCTCCGCAGCAAGGGACTCATTAAACAAATTATTAAGGTATAATCACTACTTATGTCCATTCTATGCTTACTAATATGTACAGTAGTCATATTGAATAGTTTAAGGAATTGTGCAACTTTCTGAATGAGAATCACATTATGAGGGAGTTCTTGTAACTACGTGCTAAACTTTGATGGAAACTTCTTTGGTGCTCTACCCCAGTGTTTTACTGACTGAGAGGTGTGTGGATGACTTAAATTGTTTCCATTTGACATCTGTGTTTTCTAACACTTCACAAAAAAAACTCAGACTACTTTGTTATTACTTTTCTTTTTAATTAAGGGCAAACAGTATAAAGAGACAGACAGTTGGCTCTACCTGACCTGTAATTCTAGCACTTGGGAGGTGAAGGCAGGAATATCAACAATTCAAGGTCTTCCTAGGCTACAGAGTAAGTTCAAGGGCAGCCTAGGCTACAGACAGTCCTGGTCCAAAAATTCAAATATACATATTTTCAATTTTATGCTGAATTCAATATATGTAGTTTATATATTGAATGTATTACTATATTATATTTAATGCATATAATATATATTGTGATATTATATATAATAAGTTTGTATTATTATACAATAATATATAATTATATTATGTGTATAAATACTATAAACATTTTATAAATTTATTTATAATAAAACTATTTTATAAAATATATATAAATGCATAATATATATGCATATATTATATGATATATTAATAATTTATATATAAAATATAAAATAAATTTGTTTATTTACTTTACAACCCAATATCTTTCTCTTCTCCCAGTACCCCCCCACACACAAGTCCTCCCCCCATTCCATCTTCTCCTTCTCTTAGAAGGGGAAGCCCTCCTCTGGGTGTCACAGCTCCCCACTAACACAACATCCCCACACCCCCACACCTTCACAGCCACACACCCTCACACCCACACCCATCTACCCCTAAGTCCAGCTCGTGCTCACTCTTTGGTTCATGATTTAGTCTCTGGGAGCCCCCAAGGGTCCAAGTTAATTGACTCTGTTGGTCTTCCTGTGGAATTCTTGTCCTCTTAAGGTCCCTCAATTCTTCTCTCAATTTTTCTGTACAATTCCCAGAACTCCATCTAAAGTTTGGCTCTGGGTCTCTGCACCTGTTTCCATTGGCTGCTCGGTGGAGCCTCTCAGAGCAGTTCTGCTAGGTTCCTGACTGCAAGCGTATCAGAGTATCATCAATAGTGTTAGGGATTAGTGCTTGCCCATGGGATGGATCTCAATTTGGGACAGTCATTGATTGGCCATTTCCTCAGCCTCTGCTCTATCTTTGTCCCTGGACACCTTGTAGGCAGGACACATTTTGGGTTGAAGGTTTTATGAGTAGGTTGCTGTCCTTATCCCTCTACTGGGAACCCTGCCTGACCTCAAGAGGGGGCCACTTCAGGATCCATATCCCCCACTGCTGGGAGTCTCAACTAGAGTCACCCCCATAGACTGTCTGGGGCCTCTCCCAATTCCAGGTCTCTGAAACATCCTATTCATATACATAATTATATATATAATTTGTATATATTATATAATACTTAATATATAATATGTTTTATATTTATATTTATATTTATATTTATATTTATATTTAAACCATTAAAAAATTGAAAACCAGGTTGGCCGAATCATGACCAATCAAGAGTGACAGGCACTTGTAATAGAGGACCAAGGTCACAAGTTCAAGGTTAACCCTTGTTGGGCACGCACTGCATCAGCATTCCTGCCATCATTCCAGGAGGTAATCTAACCATAAAAATGATAGAGCACACATCTAGAGGAGACCTTGACCATTACCCCTAGGGCGTCACATTTTTATTCTCATGTAAATGTCTACAATGCAATCAGTTTCCCTTTGCCTGTGTCATCTAAGCAACACAATCTAGAGTGACATATCACTGAAGTGACCATTAGCTATTTTCTCCCCAACAGCCCATGTTATCTACAGCATGGCCTTTCCTGCCTTTGTTTGCAGCCAGTCAAGACCAATGTGCTCCAGCAGCAAGCTGGTGATTTCAAAGCAGAGAGAGTGTGGACCTACCCAGAAGGGACTGATGTTTCCACAGGGCATCTTCATATGGACTTACACTATAAAACAAATAATGACACAATCACACAAATAACTTATGACATCTTTTACCTTACTTTAATAGATTTATGCCCCAAGATTACTGTAGCAATCACAATTTGAGGGGTTAAAACAACAAAATGGTTTTTCCTCCCAGCTCTGAAAGGTAAACCCTTCCCTGGCACTCTCAGCCTCTTGTGGTTTACAATATTTCAGGGGACATCACCTCAGCTAGGCTTCCCATTTCCTACGGCTGCCTCTATGTGCATGTCTGCCTCTCTATCTTTATCTTTTGTAGACATTAATAACTGGGTGATTAGAAACCATCCAAACTCTAAAATGAACACACACATTTAAAAAAATAGTATTTCTGGAATAGGAGGATGGCAAGTTTGGGGCCAGTCTAGGCTATTTTAGTACAACCCTGTCTCAAAGGAAGAAAGAAAAGAAGGGGAAGAAAGATGGAGGGGGAGATGGGGGTGGAGGAGGATAAAACATTACTTCCAAATAAGGTCATATTTATGGCTACTGTGAGTTAAGGCTCGCACATTGTCCAGGCCAGCTGATCAAGCGGGACCCTTAGACCTGTGGAGAGGACTGAGATGCAAGAGAAAGTAAGGAGGCACAGCAAGTCAAGAAGTCTGATCAAGCTGGCAAAATTTTTATTGTTCACACAGGTTATATACTCTGAAAACAGGATATGGGGAGGAGTAGGAAAGGAAAGAGGGCTTTGCAGGTGGAGAAAGCTAGCTGCAGCTGTGGGGTCTAAGTTATTCTCACAAACCCTTTTTGTTACCAGGGGTTCTAAAAACATCTATCTAGCAGGATGTTGGCTAAATCTAGAGATCAGGAGGAAGGGTTACTAAGGTGGGTTGCTATGAGGCCTTGTTTGAAGTTCTGAGCACTGACAAGTGAATCATGGAAGGTAAGCAGAAAGAAGAACAGTAGATAGGAGAGCCAAGGGTGAGTGTTTGCCAAGAGTAAGGCCTTGCCATGGCTTTCACAGCACATCTTTCTTGGGGCTCTAACTGACCCCGCTACAATGTATATACGTGTTTCTTTTTAGGCTAGATGCTAATGTTAGTCACAGCTCACATTTACTTACGACTGATTCCACCATCATGCTGAGTAAGCACTTATAAGCACCATCTCAATAGGGAACCGAAATCTTCCACTCTGTGCAGCTCCGCTCCTCCTCAACCACCCCAGTATCCAGTTTCCATTATTTTGTCTTCTGCTAAAAGAGAGTAGCATTTCAAAATTCCTGCCAGTGGACAAAACGGCGGTGGCTTTCACTGCGAGGAAGAACTGTGCCTTCTAGACAGTCCCCAGTATGACCTGTTTGGCCACTTTTTCAAACTGCACAGCTAGGCTTACCCTTGGTTGTAATACTGATGCGATCTGCAGAACTTGGTGCCTGCCTGAGGCCAGGCTCCTTCTAAGACATAATCTTGAAGCTCTGTGATGTGCTTTGACTTTGTCAAGTTTTGCTAATTTTACACAGGTATTATTTCTTCACAAACAGAGTTTGAAACTTCCGTCTCTTTTCCTATGATCTGGGGGGTACGTTAAATAAATCAGCCAGCCTTCACAAAAACTTTTAAAAATAAATAAAAAGGCAGAAGAAATACAGTCTCTGCTATTT
>NC_047664.1:65907122-66084622 GCF_011762505.2 Arvicanthis niloticus | reverse complement strand
AGACAGATGTCTAGGCCCACCCCAAGATTTTTGATTCAGAAACTTGCTACCCCTTTCTGCTTTCTTCTAAAGCCCAGCCATGGCCTTCTCTTGGAGTGGGGAGTGTGTGTGTGTGGGGGGGAGGGCTAGAGGTTGGGGGTGGGAGGTGTGTACCGCTCCAGGAGACTTTCCCTTTCTCAGTTATTTCCCTTCTGCACTTTCCCACCTCAAAGTGTTTGGGTGCAGGACAGGGACTAGACCTGAATTTGAATCCTGGCTCCATATTACTTCTGTGACTTTGAACAATCACTGTATTGCTCTGTAGCTTTTGTTTTTCTCATGAAAATATGGAAATCAGGGATGGTGATATAGCTCAGTGGTCAAGTGCTTGTTTGGTATATACAAGATCCTGGGTTCAACATTCAATAACACACACACACACACACAACCAGGGGTAAGAGCTGTGTCCCCAAGCCCTAGACTGAAGGAATAGAGGCAGAAGAATCAGAATTTCAATGCCACAGTTGGCTACATAAACATTAGCACATTTGAGGGTAACCTGGCCTACATGAGACAGTTAAAAAAAAAAAAAAAAAAAGAAAGAAAAGGGAAAGGCTGGAGAGATGCCTCAGTAGTTAAGAGCACTAGCTGCCTTTGTAGAGGACCTGGGTTCGATTTCCAGCACCCACATGTTGGTTTGTAGCCAACTATAACTCCTGTTCCAGGAGATCTGATGCCCTCTTCTGGCATTCACAGATACTAGGCACACACATACATGCAAGGCAAAACATTCATACAATAAAAGTAAATAAAGATACAAAATTTCTTTTAAAAGGAAAAAAAGGAAACAGACTTGCTCTGGTGAATGAATGTCTATGTATCTATTTAGAACAGTGTAAGAAATATTTCCTATATGGGTACCTGTGTGTGCGTTTAACATGGATGTATGGATAACACAAACACACCTACTTTTACTTCACTGTATTTATTTATTTGTTTATGTGTGCTGGGGAGGGGAAGTTCCACAGTGTGTGGAGGTCAGAGGATGACTTGCCAGAGCTGGTTATCCCCTTGCACAGTGTGGGTGCTGGGGACGGAACTGCTCAAACTTGGAGTAAGTGCCTTGACCCACAGAGCCATCTTACCAGTCCTGGTAAGTTTTGAAACAGTATATGAAGTTATATTTTACTTCTTATTTAGTCTTGATAAAATTTTATGCTCTCTTGTCCAATACAAGTATAACAGAAACTCTTTAATTTTTAAATTTTATTATTTTAAAACAATATTTTTATTAATTTTTCAAGAATTTCATACAATGTATTCGACCATATCCCTAATCTATTCTTACTTCCCTTACCTACCCCCCAACTTTCTTTCTTTCTTTGTTTCTTTTCTTTCTTCCTTTCTTCCTTAAAAAAAAAAATTCATTGAATCCATTTTCTTCTGCTGATATGCTCCTAGGTATGGGTAACTCAATACACATGAAAGTGCTTTATTCAAACCTCCATTGGGAGCCCAAGACTGCAAGCATCAAGAGAACACTGGAGCCATGGGTGCAGCTCCGAATCCCAGGGGAAGCTTGGGCCTTTCTTTTGCTTGACAGAATGTCAATTTTGTTTACTCTGCCAAAGGACTGCGCACTAGAGGCTTCCCTCGGAAAGGAGAGAGGCAGTGAAGTGCAGGTGCTGAAGGACAGACAGGTCCTCTGGCAGAAGGATGGTGACAAACAGGGACCAACTGCAATATAAAACCCAGATAAAAATGACCTTGTTCAAGACCAGGACAAGAGTACACTAAAGTTATAAGTTATACAGTATAAGGCTCTTTTTTTTTTTTTTTCAGGGCCTCTCTTAGCCTGCTATGGTGTTCTTTTGTTTTAATTGTCTGTCATGTGTGTGTGTGTGTGTGTGTGTGTGTGTGTGTGTGTGTGTGTGTGTGTGTAAATGTGCCTGGTAAGAGGACAACCTTGGGTGTCATTCTTGTCAAGTAGACCAAGCTAGCCAGTCAGTGAACCCTCCCGGGATCCAGCTGGGATTATGAGCAGACACTATCACGCCCAGCTTGTTCACTGGGGTTCTGGGGATTGAACTCACATTTTCATGCTTGCAAGACCAGCACTTTCCTGGCTGCCCTATCCCCAGCCCCCTCCTTTAATTTGCGATATGATGTCATGTTGGGAACCCAGGGATGCTTGTAAGAGCCAGCCCCTTACATTTATCTGCCCTTTGATTCAGAGTACACGAGTCCAGCCCACCCATTTCCAAACCCTCCCTCTCTCTGACCTCCAGACAAGACACCATCTAGGGCATGGCTAGTAGACATTGAAGCAGACACTCCTCCTCCCCTGGCCCCCACCCCCACCAGTAGAGCATAGGTAACACCCAGGGTACTGTACCCCCTGCAAGACACACACGGTGCAGTAGGTCAGGACTGAGTTAGAGTCTTGTCCTACTTGTCACCTGCTCAGTGCAGGTGCTATGGTGCTGCAGCATGGGGCAAGGATGCCTACTGCTATGTTCAGGCCTATTACATTGTAGGGAGTGCAATGCTTGATCTCCCAACCCTTCCTCCATTCACACCTGCTTCCTTCTGAGGTGAAGATAACAGTGTGGACTCTGGGTGGATATGCCAACAAGAAGGCAGGGTGGGGCCCAAGGAGTCCAGGAAAAAGGAAGCAGGGAGCTAGGAACCTTTCCGTGTGTGGAGATCAGGATCAGCTAACACACCCTGAGAAGATGCTAGGGGGCACGACCCCTGTTGTGTGTCTCCATTGCTCCATCAGATTTCACATGCAAGATACATATCAAAAGAGAAAATGAGATTGTTGAGCCTTTACCCCAGGGTTAGGCCCTTCTGGGCAGTGCTATTTGTTCACAACCACTATCTATCACCAAGGAGACGAGCTTGATACAAATGAAAGAGCTCAACCCAGCTCAGAGCCAGCAAGAGAGCTGGGGCTCAGCCTCTGATGGGCTGATCGCTCTCATCAGACTAGAGAATTTGTCCCCCAAAAACTGCTCTGGAGAAAAACCGGAGTGTTTTCGTTTAGTGGGAAAAAATCACTTCTAGGTGTTTCCTGATAAACTGTGATCTATCTTAGTACAGAAAGAGCAAGATGACATAGTGATCTCATCTCTTCCGGGTTTCTGGGACACTTTTCTCCGGTTTCTTTTCTTCCATTCATTGGTTAAAAATGTCTTCAGAGGACTGGCCATTTTCAGGTGTCAGAACAGTGAGGACAAGGGCCCTTGCTGCCTTGACTCATGTCAAAAAAACTACAGTGACTCCCTGGAGGCCAACTGCGGGGGCAAACATGGTCCAGATCATTTCTAGTAACTGAGGGCATTGGGAAACTGCACCAAGTGTTGAGTTCAGATGCTGCTGGCAATGTCTCCCCACTTCCCCCATACCCCTCTCTGGCTCAGACCAAGGTTGCTCACATGAGGTGAGCACAGAATTACACACAGGGGTAAAATACTCCTGAAATGAAGGTGAATGTCAACATTCCCAAGCAGGGTGAAAGCTTTTTCTTCCCCAAATCATGTTACAAGCAGAACAGACGCCCTGCTGACCCCGAAGGCCTGTATAACACAAGGGAAAATGAATACGCCTTCTAAGGTCAGATCTGAGATGGAATAGTGGTTTTCCTGTGTTTATTACCCCTCCCTCTCTATCTCTAGTTTTTAGTTCTTTGTCCCTGACTGCTCCCTCTCTTCCTTTCTTACGTCAATTCAATCACCTAAGAGGAAGAGCACAGTCCCTTTCCTTAAGATGGGCACAGTCCTTAAGATGGGCACAGTCCCTTCCTTAGGATGGGCACAGTCTCTTTCCTTAGAATGGTAAGGTGAGCACAGTCCTTTTCCTTAGGGTACCTGTAACAGGGAAGGCATTGAACAGGTATTACAAAGGTGTCAGTGAGGACAGGTAACCCGCAGGTCCCACGGCGGATGAAATGGGATTCGGACAGGGGAAGGCATCACAGGCAAGACGCTCATGTGCTGTCACGGACCTCTACTGTAAACTGTGGGAATAGGGTAAGGAGCAGGAAGTGTCCAGGCGTGTGCTGGTCTGTGTTGATACTGGGACTACTCAAACAGCTTTGAGATGCTTCTCAAGAAACTGTCACTACAGCACATTTCAGGCTGTATCAGTGTTCATTGCTGGATCTTTCTAGATTATTTTCATTGCATTAACTAACTTTTTACTCTGGTGCCCTCTGCTAATCAGTTCTGAGACTGGGATCCCGTGGGTGTCAGTGGTAAATGGTTACACTCAGCTGCTTTTGAGTTCCTGCAATGGTATACAACAGCTGCTTAATAAATATTTCTGGAATCAATTTTTAATTTATTCATTTTCTCAGGGGACAGGGCTGTGTGAGTCACAGCTCATGTGCCGATGTGAGAGAACAACTTTTGGGTGTTTCTTTCTTTCGCTGTAAGGGTTCAGGGATCAAAGTCAGGCAACAGGCTTAATCTGCTAAGTCATCTCACCGGCCCCTGCTGCTGGACTTAAACAAGTTGAAAAAAAATGAAAAAGAAAAATGACAATAGAGAAAAAGGCACAGTTTCACAGGAAGACAACAGAACCTGAAGCCATCTTTGTAACCTCCCTGAGAACAAAAACCAACACCCCTGCCTCATCTCTTCCTGCACTATCTGGCAGGGAGGATTAATAAGAGAAAGAATATTTCCTTGGAATTTCACTCCAAGGGATCCTTTGTAATTAAGTGGTGAGCCATTAATTAAAAATCTAATCAAAATAAGCTTTTGCTGTACACATCAGAGGGAGCAGGTTTGCTGAGAACAAGGAGCTATGGGAACTCTGAGTCTTATATAAATAAATAAATAAATAAATAAATAAATAAATAAATAAATAAATCTCTCAATTTTCCAAATAGAAATCTCTTCCTTTCCATAGGCTCCTCCATGGTCAAGGAAGAGGATCTCAAGATGTGTAGGCACTTGTCTCATGTAAGCTTCTTCAATATGTGTATGAAGTTCTAATGGTGAGATCATTTTTTATACTCTTCTTGCTTTAATGGTTTCCTTTGAAAGTCAACTCAACACACTTAGATTTCCTGTGAATGCATCTCAAAGCAGGGTCTGGGGTGGAAGATGGAGGCCAGGCAGTGCCAGTTACAGCCAAGAGAACATGGTGACAATGCTGGCGAGAGGATGGACTGGGCAGAGGAACTGCGATGAAGCCAGGATAACTTTCTAGAAAATAGTATTGGATCAGAGTGGACAGCAAAGGCCTAGGGAGAGTGTTTAAGTCAATTAAAAAATCAATTCTTGTTAATGTTTTGCTGTTAGCATAACATGATGGTTTCACTAGGGCTTCCTTGCTCTCTTCTCTATGATGCTCTCTTGTCTCCCTCACGCCGCTCTTTCTGGTCCCCTTTATCTTCCCAAATAGCACCCCACTTCTGCTTTCATGTCACATGGATTCCATTGCCGAAGGCTGGGGCTTAACTCGGGGTTCTTGGAGGCCTTTAGGGACTCCATGGGCACCTTGAAATTATCAATATATGCAAATTGGGCATCAGTTTTTGTTTTCCAGCAGGAGAAATTCTATTCCCAGAGCTCAGAACCTCTGGACATGATAAAACATAGAATATGTAGGAATCCCTTAGTCTAGGAGCCGAACAAATAAGGGAGGGGTGTTGCAATTGATAAGAAAACATGGACTTCTTGATTGTCCTTTGGCCATCTTCAGTGTGAGGCCCCATCACCAGGCAGCCACACCCCACAGTGTGGGAGGGGCTAGGAGGGAGTGTGGAAGCTACCCATCAGGGAAAACAACCCTCAGGTGGTCTCCTAGGTTCCGTCTGTTTTCGAGTTGATAGGTCCACATACCACTCAATCCAACTTAAGGGGTGGGGCCAAGAGAAGGACAGAAAGACTGACAGAAAGATGTTCTCTAGCATCCATTGGGGATCTATCCCTGGGAGTGTTAAATTCACTGAGGAGTTTGGCCAAGTCTCTGACATATCCTGATTTTTTCCCCTGTGCATAAAAAATAGAACCAGAGACTGAAAGCACGGTGGCAAAAAGTTCTTTTATTTATTACATTAATTTTCTTGTATGTGCGCGCAAGTATGTATGTATGTATATGTATGTATGCATGTTTGTATGTCTGTCTGCACATGTATGCATACACCTATGGAGAGCAGAGCTCATTATTAGTAGCGTCCTCTGACAATCCACCTCTTACACACACACACACACACACACACACACACACACACCTCACACTTCCACAGCAGGTACTTCCCTGAAGGAACCGAGGAGTTCTTTCAGAAGAAACTTGGGTTCTTGCTTTCAAGAAAGAACCTACTGCTGTTTCTGGTGTTTTTAAGATTGAGGGTCCAGGAAGGAAAGAACTCCGACTATTCATTCAGGAGCTAGAGGAGAGCTAGGTTTCTCAACAGTCCTTGCAGGGACTAGAACTGGAGTGGTCTTACACCCTGCAAGTGAGTGCCGAAGGTTCAGAGCCACGGCAAAGCCAGATTGAGAAGTGGACTGAGAAGAGAGACCCTTGGACTTCACCGAAGGAGCGGGGAGTTCAACTGAGGGGTCAGGGTGTGGCATGGGATCAGAACCAAGTGCCTGCTGTGGTTTCCTCTGACACACCCTTCTGAGCCAGGTGCAGCCACTTCTCTGCCAGCACCTGCAAGACCTGGACTGGCTGAGCCAGGAAGGACCTGGTCCCACCCCAGCGGGGAGCTGCTTGCCTGAGGCAATCAATCAAACTCTTCCGGGTGCATTTCCCTTCTGTGTGTGTCTGAGCTCAGGCAGTACAGCAGTTCTGTGACCCACCTCCACCTCCAGCTGCTTGCTCTCTTTACCCTAACCCAACCCAAACCTAACCTATTGCCGACAGCCTCCATTGCCTCTGAGGACTGGGGAGGATCTTGAGTTGAAAAAGCTTTGGGACAAATCGGCGACACAGGCAACTAGAACAGTTCTTCTTTTGCAACCTCGTTCAAAATCCAAGAAGCTAAAGAGTTGAGTGGGGGAGCCACTGTGGATTACAATCTTAACCTCGCTTAGTCCCAGAAAAGGGGACTAAAAAGAATAGGGGGTCCACCAGGCCGTCTGCTAGGGTTCTGAGGGCACCTATTCCAAAGGCGCGTTTGCCCGTGTGGTGTTAAGTTTCTGGTGGCAGAGCTGTAACTAGAAGCAGAGACTTCTCTCTCCCTGGCACTGAGAGTGTGTGCTAAATCCGGGCAAGGGTTAACCACTTCAGGAGATTAGATCAAGCTTGGGTTTAACTTTTACACAAGATGCTGGAGGGCATGTCTTAACTGTCGAGGTGCCTGGTGAATTTAGAGTTTGGGTGTGGAGGCTCAGCCTCCTTGTTTTATAATCTACACAGGTGTGCAGGGGACTTCAAAGCCAGTGCCAGAAGGAGGTCGTTGGAGGGGGTGAGGGCGGGGATGGGGCACACAAGCAATAGGGATCCCACAGAACAGCTGCTAATTCAGTTTTCCTCAGCCTGGCTTCGCCATTGATTTTGAAATTCCATCATCTTTCTATAGAGCCCTTCACACTTGAGAAAATGGGGACTTTCCCATCCAACAATGTGGTTTCAGATTTGAAAACCTCTGTTCTTTTCTAAAAGTGACTCTAGTAGAGTGTTTGCCTAGGCAAATTCAGCAGGATATTTGGTTAGGTCATGGAGCCCATCACACCAGATAATTCTGGGCATAGCATGGCAACTTGCTGGTAACATTAGCCCTCAGTTGTAATTTCATAATGGAGAATATATGGAGTGTGTAGTAGGGTTGGCCTTGCTTCTATCCTGCAAGCTCAATTAAATTAGTGACTATGGCACCCTTTTTTATGAAAGGGCAATGCTCTCTAATTGACCAATGTTCAGTAGGGCAAACACTTGGAGTTGTATTTTTTCCCTCAGTGTTATTGGGGTTGATTGTTGCTACCATACAGGGGGGAAATCCCTCCTTCCAAATGTTGCTATTTGAATTTTATTGAAAGCTGAGGGGGTGTTTATGCAGTTACCCTCGGGCTTCTTTTCCTCTTTAGTATTTCCAATGATTTGTGGCCCATGAATCACCGAAAATAAAGTTTTAAAACCCCCAGAGGAGGCAGTTAGCACATTGCAAACTAATTATACCCACCCCAGTCCAGATCCCAAATGTTTATTTCTCTCAATTTGCCTACCTTTTTTTTTTTTTTTTTTTTTCATTTGTTGACAATTTGGGAACGTCCAGATGTAACCGCCTGTCCTGAGGGTAGGGTAACTGAAGTCAGGGTAAGGGAAGTCTTGTTAGTTTTTGGTTCAACTATCTCTCTCTTCCTCAGAAAATAGGGGTGATCCTTCCCCCTACCCTGTTTTCATAGATTCACAAATTGTTTAGGCTTCATAGAAGTTATCACTTTAAAAAAAAAAGGTTATTTTAAATATTGGGAAGTTTCTCATGGGGGGAAAGCCCCCATATTTTAAGATGATTTTTACAAATCAGAAAATGTAGAATGGTTAATGTAAACCCTCAGCACTGGGGCACCCACCTTTATACCTTCCATGACTCTCCACAAAGCTCAGGCTCTTCTTTCTAGCAAACACTACACACACACACACACACACACACACACACACACACACACACACACACGGAAGAAAGGAAGAAAGAGAAAAGAATAAAAAAGTCACACTGCTTTGTGTAACCCAGGCTAGCTTCAAACTCATTATATAGCCAAGGATGACCTTACACTAATCTTCCTGCATCTACCTTTCAAATTCTAGGACGCGTCACCATGCCTGATTTATGTGGTATTAGGGACTGAACTGTGCTTCATGCATCCTAGGCAAGCGATTCATCAACTGAGCTCCAGTGTGGGTGTGTCTTTTCCGAGGCACTTCCCCCCCCCCCCCTGCTTCTTGCCATTTTGTACTTGCACATTCTGGTATTGTTGCAGCAACTCAATCAATGATTAACAAAGGGGAACCCACTGGCCCTTTCCTGGGCTACTGATTTAAAGGCATTAAAGTTCTTCTGGAAGGCTCTGATCCTTTCATGGCAACCAATAAGAAGAGCCCCAGAAGTCTGGTTATTAGTGGGTACCCATTCTTCTTGCCAGCCGCTTGTGCCAGCAACAGCATTGACTGTTGTTCTCTTTGGTCTGCAACTTTCTTTCTATAACATAAACAGAGGATACAAAGTCAAAATGTGTTAGAAAGAAAACCGAGGTCTGTTTCTGTCTTCCGCAGACATCCCACGCACTGTTGACTACTTCAACGCCACCAAAGAAGTAGGCAGTTTCCTTCCTTAGACCCACAGCCTGGACTGGCTGTCACTATCAGCCCTTTGAACCTTATCCAAGTCCAGGTAACATTGCCATCAGAGGGTCCGAAGCAGAGCAGAGGAACCTGGGAGTCCGGGAGCCTGGGAGCAGAGCACAGCAGGTATAGGGGTGTTGGGGGTGAGAGTGGGGGAGGGGTGAGTGGAGGAGGCTTGGCCTCTTCTGCTAGGCTGGGCACCTGTGTGGGCTGGTTCCTGGCTTGACTCAGTCGCTGCAGGATGCTGCCACAGGTGTTAGCTAGCTTGCGCAGCTCTGGAACATGCCAAAGGGTAGGATTTTTATAGACATTTGTGTGATTTTGATACACAACAGTTCCTTCTCTGTAAAGCCTAAAACACTGCAAATAGCGCACAAAACAGATCGCCTTACTTTTTGGAGTCCTCTGTGCTCCTGGTGTGACTCAGCAGAGGGAGCGAGGGGGGTTGGGTTAATTCAGCTGAATACTTTTAGCCAGTTTTGCCCAGTAAGTGGTATGTGTTCCACAGAGGTGTGTGGTCATTTGGGGTGGTACACAAACACACGGTCAAAACTGTTAACATTGTGCTGGTTTCTTCCTTGTACAGTAAGATAAAGACAGGGTCAGCACTGTCTCAGATCTGTGAGAGCATCCTAATAGATGTTTAGGAGAAATAAAGGGAAAATTAAAGCTTTTTTAAAGACCTTAAGTAAGAATAGTAGGAGGTGTTGAGGATAAAGTTTCATGACCAAGCATTTGCTCTGCATCAGGCCTTTGGTGAAATTCCTAGGACCACAAATAAAGAGGCATGTGTGTGGTGGAGGTGGGGGTGGGGTGTTTAAAAACAAAAAGAGCCAGGAGGTGGTAGTGCAAGCGTTTAAGCCCAGCACTTGGGAGGGAGAGGCAGGCAGATCTCTGTGAGTTAGAGGCCACTCTGATCTACACAGCAAGTTCCAGGACAGCAAGGGCTGTTACACAGAAAAACCTTGTCTTGACAAACCAAAAACCAAACCAAACCAAACCAAACCAAACCAAACCAAACCAAACCAAGCAAGCAACCACCACCACCAAATCAACAACAAAAACCTAATAAAACAAAAACAACAACAATAAAAACCCAACAAAATAACCTCTCTGCCCCCCCAAAACCAGAAGTTGATGTGGAGCTGCAGCCAGTACAGTACTGGTGGCATGTCTGAGTCCATACAAAGCACGGTGCAGACATTCGCTGCAGCTCCAGGAGCAGTAGCCAAATCTCAAAAACCATCCCAGTGCCTCTAAAGGCAAGCAGATGAGCTGACACGCTGCGTATGCCCATACAGTGGCAAACCCATCGGTCACAAAAGAGAGATGCATTGCTAACAATCTGGATGGATTTCAGGATGACTGTGCTGGGTTCAGACAACCAGAATACACAAAAGACCAAAACCAACGACATTGTTACTTCTATCCGTTTATCTTTGTAAAACCCCACAGTATCAGTAGACAGGGACAGCAGGTCAGTGGACGGTCTGTGAAGGGATGTCAGTGAGGAGTAGCAGGAGATGACAATGACACAGTACGAGGACACTTCTGGGGATGATTGTGCTCAGCGGTGCTCCATGGGTGTGTACACAGCAAAACCTACTGCACTCTAACCTTCTAACACGGACAGTTTATCATATGTCCATTATACCTCTCCCTCTTCCTCTCCCTTCTCCTCCCCTTCCTCCTCTTTTTCGTCTCCTTTTCTTATTTTTATTAGAGAAAGGCTAGATTTGTAGCCCAGGCTTGCCTCTAAGTCACAATTCTCCGGGCTTGGCCTCCCAGGTGCTGAGAGTGTAGGTGTATAGTATTCATACTTTCTTAAACATCGTACAGCTCAGGATGACTGATTCGCTAAACTTGGTACCACCACCTGGAACGACACACCCTGTCTTCCTTTTCATTTGTCTTCTTCTTGCACCCTGTTTCAGGTGGAAACAGAACAGTTTGGGACTTACAGGAACACCCCTGGCCTCAACACAAGCACGTTTTCTGATTATTTGTGCCCCCTAAAAATGTAACTGAACTTGTTTCCTGATCCCGGGCATCCTCCATCCCAGCAATCATCTCCACAACCAAATAAACTCTCGGCAGGAATCTAGTAGCCTCAGACACGATGCTGAACTAGATCTGTCAAACGTATTGTTTGTTCAGTGAAGTAATCTGGGTACTCATTTGTAAGAGTTGATCTTATAGAGAAGTACTAGAGAAAAGCGGGGTACGGCAGCAAGATGGCAGGGGTGCAGGGGAGGCTGGGTAATGAGTGCCTATATCAATTACCTATCGTCTGCTGGGGAAAAACAAATCACCGTGTCCAAGGCAACTTAAGAAAAAGTTTGTTTTGGCTTAAGTTTTTCAGAGGCTCAGCTGTCACACTGGGGAAGCATGGCCGCTCTCGGTGGGCATGGGAGCAGACACGGCAGCATGAACAGGAAACTAAGAACTTGCACCTCCAAATGTGAGCACGAAGCAGGAGTGAACTGGAAGTGGCGTAAATTTATAGCCCTCAAAGCCCCCTGTGCTCAATAGTTTTATGTCCAGTTGACACCAGCTAAAGTCATTTGAGGGGAGGGACCTTAAGGAAGAAAATGCCTTCAGAAGATCTGGCCGTAGGCAAGCTTGTAGAGTGTTTCCTTAATCAGTGATTGATGGGGAAGGGTCCAGCCCATTGTGGGTAGTACTGTCCTTGGGCTGGTGGTTCTGGTTTCTATAAGAAAGCAGCTTAGCAAGCTATGAGAAGCAAGCCAGTAAGCAGCACCCCTCCATGGCTTCTACATCAGCTCCTGGCTCCAGCTCCCTGCTGTTTGAGTTCTTGTCCTGACTTCCTTCATCATTGAACAGTGTGGTATGGAAGTGTAAGCTAAATAAACCTTTTCTTCCCTAAGTCACTTTCGTCATGGTTTTTCATCCTAGCAATAGAAACTCTAACTTAGACCACCTCACTCAGTGGCATACTTCCTCCTAAACTTTCCCCAAACGGTGCCACCAAGTGGGGACCAAGTATTCAAATGCCCAAGACTATGGGGGAATGTTTGGCATTCAAACCTCCAGAGTAGAAAAATACAAACAGATGGGGGAACTAATGCCCACAGTACTGTAGCCTGTCAATGATCTACAACATTTAATTATAGACTTCAAAATAACCAGAAGAGTTCTCCACACACAGAAATAAAACTTGCAAAGACGGAAATAGTGATTGCTCTGATTCCGTCTGCATACTTCACACACGTCTATCAGTTGCTAATATTATAACCCACAAACGAGTACAAATATCAGTTGAAAAACCAAAACAGTCAAAAGTAATTTGAAATACCGTCTGCTAGAAACTCTGTAAATGAATGGAGACTTAGGTAGGAAGACAATTATTTACAGAAGTTGGAGGCTCAGAGTCTTATCTCGGTAGCCTCGTCTTTCTCCTTCTGGTTTAGCATCCTGGAATCCTAATAACCATTGTGATAGAAGTAGTTGAGGACCATGAATGAGAGGGTTTGCTCAAAGCATCCCACAGGACAGTGCTTGAGGTAAAGCTTTGACTGCATCTTCATTTCAGAAAGTAAGGACACATGTGTGATAGAAAAGACAGTTGCATTCTTTCTCAAACCTACCTGGTAATTATGACATTGATGACCTCTTTCCCAGATAGGGTATAAAACAGCTATTGTTTATCCAGCCAGCGTTCCCTTTTCACTTTCTGAAAGAAGGGCTTTCAAATAATGGCTTGATTTAATAACAGTGTGGTTAGTTCTGTCTATTTCTCTTTAGGCCATGCCCACTTCCCTCTCTTTAACCCTGAGCACGCCAATTATGTTAAACCACACTGAGTCCACGGGAGGAAAGGTGCTCCCTTTTCATTTTCAGGAGAATAACTGAACATAGCGTTTTCTGGGTACTTATTGTGTCTCTAGCACTGTGTGGAGGTTAATGTTAGGTGGTGATTTGACTGGGCTGGTGGTCCCAGGTTGTTGGTTAAACATTATTCAGCATGCTTCTGTGGGATTGTTTTGAGTGAGATTTACATTTAAATCAGGACTCTGAGCAAAGCAGACTGCTTTTCAGAACATGGGCAGACTGTGGAAGGCCTATGTAAGTACAAAAGGTTGACCTCCCCAGACAAGAGGTTTTCTCTAATGGGACTTCATTCAGATACCGGCTGTTTCTAGTTCTGTAGCCCTTAAAGTCTTTCTTGAGCCTTTTGCCTGCTGATTTCCTCTGTCAGATTTTGGGTTCATCAGACCTCCCATTCATGTGTGCCAATTATTTAACCTCATCCTCCAGAACCCTGACTATGATAATTATGGTATATACATCCGATGATTAGCCCCTTAAAGACATTCATCTAATTTCCCAAATGCCGTTTGAAGTCTCGAGAGGTATTAGCGCTTCATGGGTAAAGAAAAGGAGGCTGGGATAGACGGTGATTTGTTCAGTGTCTTCCAGAGAACACACAGCAGTGTTCTCATTGTCACTCCAAGTTCAAGGACTGAGCTACTAGGCTTTGTCACCCTAGCTGCCTTTGACATGTTCTGGCCTTATTGATTGGCCCTCTGTACCAGCCATCTGGAGTCTGACCTTTATCCAGACTTTTTCCTCTTGGGAGATTTCTGAGTGTCCACTCCAGGGACAGAAACACCAGCCATTCTTTGGGAAACTGGGATATGATGCTTTATCTGTTAAGCCCCACTTAATCCACCTGCAGAAGGCAGGTCCATTACTCCATCAGCTTCTGTGTCTTCTGTACGGTCTGTCTCATACAACGGACACGCAGATCCATTTCTCCCGTTTATTATGCTCTATCATACTTGGGAAAGACACATTACAGTTGGATCATGGACACAATCAATCCCTTGGAGACTGAGTCCCTCTATCCACTGCCTGTAACATAGTATGCCAAATAATGTAGAAGGGACAGCCCATACAACAGCATAGTTCTGAAGGCTGAAAGATTGAGACCTGCATTTTTTTCTGGGCCTTTCTCTTGGCTTTCAGGTGTCCTCAGTGGTCTTTTCTCCACATGTCTCTATCCCCTGGATGGATTTGCCAATGTTTCTGCATTGATACACAGGTTCTATTATATTGGAACCCATGTAAAGGTATCCTTTTAAATTTACCATCTCCTTAAAGGCTCTAGTTTCTAAATACAGGTGGTTCAAGTTTCAACTCCCACATTTTGCCAGGGAACAATTCCATGTACAATACCATCTAACTCTCCAGGCGCCATGACTTGGCACACCACCAGCTCCATCACTACTGGGATTTCTACACAGGCCTTTTCCATCTGATGGACCCTTCAGACTTTGTCTCAGCTTGGCAATATTTCCTAAGGATTAAGCTGAGGGACCAGGTAAGCTGATCAAAAGTTGAAGGCATGAAATTTATTCAAATGATATACACATGTCTTTATTCGTTGGTTTTGAAGGTTGCTCAGATTCATGTTGAACACTTGTAGAAACTGCTTCCTATTCTTAATCTATAAACTGAACAGCCTCTCAGCAAACACTCATCCAAATCATACACACAAACATACAACACAAACCCTCCAGGAGCTGGGAAGCATCACGAGGCAGACTTCAGCAGAAAATCATAGATTTCTTTGTGTGTATATGTGTGTGTGTGTGTGTGTGTGTGTGTGTGTGTATTTTCTACTGTGACTCCAGGAGAAGCCGTGGTTGTGTTTGTCAACATCCAATAAAGATCATCTCTACTGAAATGGGCTCCCAGGCTAGGGAAAACTTAGAAACCACATGTCTGTCTGTCTTATGTCTCATTTATTTCTGGTTGCTTGGCCCGAGGCACCAATATTGGCTCTGGCCTGGAATGCTTAGAGGAAGAGGGCCTCTGGGTACAAACACAATGCTGCAGGAAGGGGATGGATGCAGGGAGGAGCCACTCTCTGTAGACCCCTTTAGGATCTGCAGAGCTCCACTGTGCAAATTCACACCCATATCGGCAGATCTTATTTCATGGCAGCCTGTTCTTAGGTACTCATGATCCATTTTAGAGGATATGCAGCCTTTCCTAGTCTAGGGATCAGAAATTTAAAAACCAGGAAACAAGAACCTCTGTTTTTAGATTACTTATAACCATCCCATGGAGTTAAAAAAAAAAAAAAAAAAAAAAAAAGAGCCACCAAATGAGTAAAAAGTAATGTGCACACAGAAAGAATAAGTTGGTATTTTGAGGGAAAAATAAAACCTATTGGGAAAAGAAACCCAGGTATGAGATGTGGTCCTCACCACCCCGTCTGTCTTCCTCTTGTCTCTTGACCATTTTAGTTAGAGTGTGGATGTCTATAGCTGAACTTAAACAATAAGAGGAATGGAGACTGGACAGGTATCTCAACTTAAATGCAAGCCTTCTCTGAACACCTGAGAGATCCATCAGAGACTCCATATGGGCCTCTGGAAGTTAGCAGGAAGGGCTGGGGCTCACAAGCCTCTGATTGATGGCTGCTATCAGCTGTGTGGCAGTCATTCCACTCCCCCGGAGGCTTAGACAATTTCACCTCATTTCACAAGCTCTCAATCATATTCATGAAGTCAAGACTTCAAATGGAGCATGATTATAGCTTTAATCGCTATTCCAGGTAGAACTGATTTGAGTGATGCAGGGTGTCGACATAGGTTTAATTACTTTAGGGTAATGATGCGAATCTCAAAGAGGGGCCAATGTGATATCGCTGGCTATTATATGCAATAATTAATGTGGTTCAAGCATGCTGCTTTGTAAACAGTTTTAGTTCCCAATTTTCTCAGTCTATTTTTCAGTCAGTTTTCTTTCCTGTCTTTTTCACCTATATAGAATATATAGGTTTTATTAGCCCAGGCTAGCCTTAACCTGTTATTTAGGCAAAGTTGACCTTGAATTTCCTGATCCTCCTGCCTCTATTTCTCCAGTGCTGGAATTACAGTTGTGTACTTCTGTGAGAGCCAAAGTTATAATTTAATTACTGTGAAACAAAAATGCCTCTAACCCATAAGCCCCTTGGCCAAGGACAGATACTTCCTAAAACGCTGGGGGCTATTGTTTACAAGAAATATATTTTCTCTCCCCTAAACAAGTTTCTTAGACCTAGCTATATTTTCTCTCCCTTAAACAAGCCACATGTTTTCTCTCCCCTAGCCAAGTTTGTTAGACCCAACTATACTGATGTGCTTGATCACACCAGTGATGACTCAGGCACCTGCGCTCAAGGGGTCTGAGGCTCAGAGTGGAATCCTGGAATCCTGTAATTGAGGCGTCAACTTCTCTCTACATGGCAGTCATTTCAGCAGCATATCCCAAAGCTCACACAGACTAAGAAATATATTAGGTCCGGGTTATGCTGACGGCTCAGAGTACAGGGAAACTGGAAACTCAGTGGTCAGAGTGCTCCTGGCTTTCTAAAGGAAGTTATAGGAGCTGCCACGGCAGGGAATCACGGAACATTTCTAAAAAAATGACGGCATCAGAGGGGTTCAGTATGTGTCTGAAAATACCAGCTGATTCCAGTCTCTCCATTCCTTTGCAAACATATAAAGAAAAGTCCTGAAGTAGGACATAGAAAACACACTTGCCATCCTCAGACACCAGCATAACTGGATAGACACTACATGAAAAGCCTACATAGATTATGGACTCACACTGGCCAGGTTTCATTTCTTTTCTTCTTCTTCTTCTCCTTCTCCTCCTCCTTCTCTTCCTCCTCTTCCTCCTCCTCCTCCTCCTCCTCCTCCTCCTCCTCCTCCTCCTCCTCCTCCTCCTTCTTCTTCTTCTTTGACATGGTCCCTTATTAAGCTGGGTAATCTTGAAAGCCACTTACTTGCCCTTTCAGGTCTTCTTTTCCTTTGAAGTATCATAGAAACCGATGCTAACAGATTCCATCCTTGTTGGCTGCTAGACCAGAGGCTAACATTTTCCTAGAAGACCAAGTAATATATTCTAATTATATTTTAATTTTTGCTGCTCACACTGCCTCTTTTACAATCACTCAACTCTGCCACTGTTGCAGAAAGCTAGGCTATAAATAATAAGCAACTGAAAAGATGTGTCGATGTTTCAAATGCTTTATTTACCAAAGCTAGATCTGGCCCATGGGCTACAGCTTGGCCCTTACTGCTTTAGAGCATAAATGAAACGCTGGAAAAAAACCAAGCAGACAAACCAATATATACAGGCACCCATATAGTAGGCCTCTCTCTGTGCTCACAGTCCAGCTGTAGTAATCAAAGAAGAGCTATAGAAAACACTACAATGTATATATTACATATATATTAGTTTGGAACGAGAATAAAGGAATGAGCAGAGGGTATGGTTGTCATAGAAGAAATGGTTAATGTTGAAGGAAAGAAAAATAAAGGACCTCAGAGTTAGCAGAGTGCCCTGAGAATCATCTAAGGATGCCGATTATACTTGACTGTCTGGCAAAGGGGGGGGGGGGGTGGACGATAACTGGAAGAGATCCTGCCTTGGTGGAGTGCTGTGGGCCGGATGATGAAGTGAGGAAGTGGGCCTAGCTTGGACTTCAGTTTCCAGAGCTGATGTCTTATTCTGTAGAGATCATTTGGTGTGTTCCTGAGGACTTTGTGGATGACTTTGAAGGGGTTCAGCAGGCATTCTGGGGGTGCAGGAAGTCATCAAGAAGTGATTTGTAAGGTAGTTGGGCAGAAAAGTGACATCTGAAAGTCAGGATCGACCACAAAGGGTAGATTTAAAGGACACCGGGTAAGGGATGAGACTATAACAAAATGCCTTAGACTGAATAATTAATAAATAACGAAAGTTCACTTTTTGAAGTTCTTCAGGTTGGATGTCTGAGACCAAGTCACTGGAGAAACATTCTCAAACTTTCTAATCTTGAAACTCTTTAATATAGTTCCTCATATTGTGGTGACTTCAACCATAAAATTATTTTGGTGGTACTTCATAATTGTAATTTTCCTACTATTACAAATGGTAATGTAAATATCTGATATGCGACCCCTGTGAAAGGGACATTCAATTCTAGGGGGGTCACAACCCACAGGTTGAGAACCACTGCATTATAGAGTTCTGTGTCAGGTGAGAAAGGCCTCTGTTTCTAAGATGGTACCACAATGGTATCCCCAGAATGGGAAACACTGTATCCTCACATGGCAGAAGGGGAAGAAAGACAAAAGAGCCTAAGACCTACCCTGAGTCTTTTTATAGTGCACTATTTCTGTCTACAAAGACATAGCCCTCAAGGTCTAATTACCTCTTACAGGCTCCATCTCTGAATACCGGTACATTGGGTCTTAGACGCCAATATGAACTTTGCAAGAGACACAGGTTCGAATCACAGGAGTGGTAGAGTAAAGGCTGTCAAAGATGCTGATTTTTGGAAGAGACATTTGAGTTTAGTGTCTCTGAAGAGCAATATGAAAAGTCTGATACATTAAGATGGACTCAGGAAATAGAGTAAACCTGCAACTAAGTGGATTCCGCAGCGGTACTTACCAAGTTCAGAGCAGTGCCCAGGCTGCACTTCCTGTACTTTACTTCTCCTGTTACTTCCGGTTAGTGAGGGGAAGTGGCTAGGGGGTCAAAAGACCAGAGCAATGGATCTTTCTAGAATCCCGTTGCCATTATGTTTTCTCTAAATCAATCCAGGGAAGTATTCCAGTCTGTCCTTGTTGGGGCCCAATTCCTCATTACATTGTTGAGTTACAAGCAGCGCTGTTACCACCCAAGACGGTTTGTCAAGGACTGCTCCCATTCCCTCGGCTGGTTTAGCTCTTTCTAGAAGCTGATGAAATACCTTATACTTGTGTCATGGCTGGGTCAAGCACATTATTTCTAGGGAACTCACAATCTCGAGGGAATGACAGGACTTAAAAATCTGATATAGAGCTTGTCAAGTTTAAAATGCTATTACTCTTTTTCTTCCTAATATTATATAGCGTGTGAATCAGAGTCCAGAGAATGCCCACTGACATTTTCAGTTTCCTGTGTGTCAGAACAATGCGCTGGACCAGGGACACATATCAGGAGAAATAGAGGCAGTTTATTAAGGAAGAAAAAAAAAAAAAAAAAACCTTCCAAGGATAGAAGTGAGCAAGTAAACTCAGAGACAGGTGCAGACAGATGCTCAAAGGTGCTGCATTTTCTCTTGGTTAATTTACATGGCACCCTGTCCTCTGGGAGATATGGTGGGGGCAGATGCTCAATTTTGCCACAAGAAACCTTAGTAGGGAGAGATTTCCAGTCTGTACACAGCAGCGTTCTTTCATGGTTAATCTTGATGCCCCTACTCTCCAAACACACTGAGTGAGACAAATGGCTAGCTAGCCTTGTAGCCCGGGAACTCACTAAGCATCGCACACTGACTTCAGACTCATGATCCTCCTGCTTCTGGGTCCCGAATGCTGAGTTTACAGATGTGCCCCACCATAGCTGGGTTCAAATTTCTGACTTTTTTGTTGTTGTTGTTGTTGTTGTTGTTAAAGAAGTCTCAGAGTCTGACTCAGCCTGGCTGACTCAAGGACTGAGTGACTGAAGTCCTGGTACTGAGTCCATTCACTCTTCCAAGGACATCTTTATAGAGCTTCATAGTGGCCAGTGGTAAATTCTCTTTCCATCGTGGGAATATGCAAAACACCGCAGAAAGTCTCAACCACCAGGAATAATAAGCTGGGGGTTATGTCAAGATTTGCCCACCATGCCCACCTCCAAACAGCACTTTCTGAAACTGGAACAGTCCTGTTAGAGACCCAGCCTCTTCACGGGGAGAGCATAAATCTTTAGAGGGAAGGCATAATTCTTTTGACAGAGAACACTAAGGGGACCGAGCGCCAAACTGACTCCAAAACGTTGATATTTAAAGCAGTTGTCTTTACATAATGCCCTGGTTTGATCAAAGGGCTGGGCCACACAATCCAGGCAACAGGAAAGCTGACAAGGGGGGAAGGGCCTTTTGTGCTGGAGGCCTGGAATCCGGATGCCCTGGTGGGCGGGGCTCTGGCTGGGCTGCAGAGAGGCTGAGGCCCAGCTTGCCCCTTGCATGCCTTCCCTGCCCTCTGAGCTCTCCACACTGAGAAATGAGGACCTGGGCTGCCTTCTCTTGCCCATCTCCATCAGTACATTTACAGAAACATTGTCCCTACTCCTGTAACGTTGGCGTGAATTTTTGTATAATTCTGCCATCAGAAAAGGTAAGTGCCCCAGTTTAACTCTTGGGGCCTTTCTCTCAGCGTGTGTTTTCCTGAACAAATAAATATCCATCTCTCCTTCAGGTCACATTCTTGACCTTGTTGATTCAGGTGCCTGATAACTCTAAACCAAGGACAGCCTGGCAGACCCACGAGTGAATGTCTGGCTTCCCCATTGCCGGCAGCCTACTTTCCTCCTGTCCTCAACATCTCTGTCTGGGTCCACTTCTGTCCTGGCCTCTTCCTCATTAATTGCAGCGCCCCCCCCCCCCCCCCCCCCCCCCCCGCCTCCTGCCCTTTTCTTTATCTGTGTGTTTGCTCCGAAGGTCCTTCTTCAGATGCCCTTGGCGCCCTCCCTCTGTTCACTATCTAACTTTTATTCTAGGCCCAGTGATTGTTTTTATTCTCATCAGCCTCCAAGTGAAGATTGTAGCCTTGTAGGTAAGCTTTATGAAATTATGATCTCTGATGTGTGCCGGTGTACACACACCACCGCCACCGCCACCGCCACCGCCACCAATTTGAGTGAACTGTGCTTCAAGACTATATTCTTAGAAACACTGAATTTTATAGATCAAAAGGCGGATACACTGCCCGCTGGCCCTGACAGTCCTGTGCACAGTCATGGATGCATGCCCATTCTATAAATTGTTGGGACAGTATCTCTCTGCCCCACCAGGCACAAAATGTGGAAAAGGTAACTGAGAAACATTCAGAGTCATCCCAAGGTGGTGAGAGATCTGAAAGAGATCCAGTGAGATTGTAGGAGATGTATTACCTCAGAGGGAGGCAGCTCTAGGTGAGGGTGAGACCACTTCCACAAATTAGAAGCAAGCTTTATTAAACACTGGTCAGGACTATGGACATTGGCCAAGTCCATACCCAGGATTTCCAGAGAATGGTCCTGAGTTAGTCGGGTGCTTATAAAGACAAAACCCATAGGGCTTCAGACTTCCTGCCTTAGTTCAAGTAGGGGTAAGCATATATCCTGACCTACTTCCTGCCTCCATGGGATCAAGCATATCCTGTGCGGTTGAAGCAACCAACCTTGTTTATAGAAGTGAAAATGCATGGCTTGTTATGTTCTCAAACTGTGAGAATATATTGTTATCTTATAGCTTCCAGTATTCTAGGAAGTTATCTGTCCTTGGACAAGTGGGGCTTACAGGTTAGAGGCATTTTTGTTTTGTAGATTGTTATAGGGATATTTGATTGTACTGTGACCCCCGAGATTGTGTTGTTTACTGGAAAAACCTATTTCTGTTTGTGGTGTGGCTCAGCCTTAGCACACACCTTCAATCCCTCTGGCTGGAATGCAGACACTTTTTTTTTTTTTTTTTTTTTTTTGGTTTTTTGAGACAGGCTTTCTCTGTGTAGCCTTGGCTGTCCTGGAACTCACTCTGTAGACCAGGCTGGCCTTGAACTCAGAAATCCACCTGCCTCTGCCTCCCAAGTGCTGGGATTAAAGGCGTGTGCCACCACTGCCCCTCCAGACACTCTCTTAATGTATACCTTTAATCCCAAACAATAAAGGCAAAGTTAGTTCATAGAAGGAAGCACCCATGTTTGAAAGTGATGTCTAATTAAGAAATGGACATGCCCAACTCTCACAAAAACAGAGAGAAAAGAGAGGCAGAGAGAGAGAGAGAGAGAGAGACAGACAGAGAGACAGAGAAGGAGATAGAGCAGTTTTACAGTTGTACAGAGGCAGATTGTAGAGGAACAACAAGGTAAGACAGATAAAAACAGAACAAGCCAGAGAATGAGGAGCCAGAAGATTAGAACCAATTGCTAGAATTAGCTTGAAGCCAAGCAGAGAAACTCATTGAGAAGCTGAGAGAAGCCAGATTGAGTCAGTTTGGAGAGGAGTTTGAGCCAGAACAACTGAGTTGAACCAGCCAGCCAGAGTTCAGAAGGAACTAGGAAGGGTGAGCTCATTCAGCAGCAAGTCTCAGAGGCTGGAAACATCCTAGGCCTGGATAAGATTGTATGGAGACCAGCTTCCAGGACTAGGCCTAGGTTAGCAGACTGAGGCAAAAGCCTCTGAGATGACAATTACATCAGGTGAATAAAAAATACTTTTACAGTAGATCTCTTAAGCGCATTAATTAAAACTTAAGATATAACTTTAGCTCTCACGGTACCTAGTGTACAATGAGTAGTCAAAAGGTAGACCAAAAGTCATGTAAAATGGCCTTTTGATATAGGTTTTAAAAAGTTGAGTAAATACAATGTGGAAACTACCCTGCTTTCTAGACCCAAAGGGAACATTACTGGGAAAAAAAATCAGTAAAATCCAAACAAAGCATCTCAGAAAATACATACGTGGCAATGAGACTTAAGTTTTTCCACATGTATCTTGACTATGTGATATGTCAACCTTGGAGAAACTGGGTCAAAAGATGTAAGAACTCTTTGCAATTTTTCTGTTAACCCCACACACTTCAAGTTATTTCAGAATTCAAAATTTATCTTTAAAAGTGTTTGAATATTCATGATTTTACATGGTTGAGGCAAAAAACAGAGGTCTCATATGCAAAGCGGGCTGACACCTTTTAACTGCACAGCCATGGGATTCATCATTGGAATTTAAGGGTACCTCAACGTGATTGATGGACCTTTGTACTCTGGCGGCTCCACTCCTGGACATCTGGTTGGTTTAGTGAAGCATGAGACTCTTCAAGGAAAAAAGGCCGGGGCCATTCCTGAGAGGCTGCTTCAAGACACCTGCTGACAGCACGGCTTTTCTAATGAGACAGAGGTGAAGCCACTTTCTTGGAATGTTATTGGAATGACCAACCCCATCTGCCCTTGGATGACTGGAAACTTATTCCAGGAGAAATATCCTCATTCCTCCTTCAGCTTGGGAGTCTCCTTTCTTCCCAATTGAGTCATAAGAAGATAGGGGAGGATGGTGCCTTATTAATTTGGAAAGATTCTCAATTCTTGCTTTAATAGAAAAAAGAACTTTTCTCTCGCTCTACCACTAAAAGTTGAAAATTAACTCTTAATCAGACCAAGATCAGCTGAGAGAGTTGTTGGCATTCACTGGCAAGTGGCTATGTGTACAGGTTTTAAGAACTTGTTGCCACTCTTCAAAAAAAAAAAAAAAATGGGAGTGTTTCCTGCTTGATGTCTCTTCTGCAATTAAAAGTTCACCAGTAGAAACCTTTGTTCTCTCTCAGAGGCCATGGCCTCTCCATCTTCTCTTAGCCCACGCAGCTCCCTCATCTGCTTGCCCACTCATTATAAACAGTTGACTTTGCCAATTGTTTTAGTTACTTTTTCTGGTGCTGTTGTGAAATACCCTGACAAAAGAAACCTAAGCCAAAAAAAAAAAAAAAAAAAAAAAAAAAAGGTTATTTGTGTTTTCAATTTCAGGGTACAAGCCATCATGTTTGGAATGCCAAGGGGGCAGGGTCTGAAGTATCTGGTCACATCTCATCTATAGTTCACAGGCAGGGAAGGTTTTGATCAGATCACTCTCTCCCTTTTACTCATTCAGTCCAGAATCCTAGCCTAGGGAATAGTGCCACCCACTGTAGGCAGGCCCTCCCACCCCAGCTTAATCTGATCAAGATAATCTTCTACAAGACAAAACAAAACACAAGAATTCCCTCAAACAAACAAACAAAAGAAACAAACAAGCGAGCAACCCCAAAACACAAATCTTCAGGGTTTTGGAAAGACAGCACTAGAAGAAGAAAAAAGAAAAAAAGGAGGAAAAGAGGAAGAAGTGAAAAAGAAGCAAGAGAAAATAGAAATTTCTTACAAAAAACAATCAGAATAGAATACGTATAGTAGGGAGTCAGGATTATTGTATGATTTTCTCAGCTGTGTTTGTGCTTGTGTTAGGTTACAATATATTTTACCTGTGGGTAGAAATTAAAGTCCTTAAAGTTAAGATTAATTAGAAAAGCATTTCATTGCTCATATTTGCTTCCTGTATTTGTTAACACCACCCCTAAATTACCTGAAAGGGGTAGGTGCTTGTTATATATGCCTATTATAGAATTCAAGTATACCCAAAACCATGAATAACCATAACAAACTCATAACAACAAATAAAAACATCTAATTGAAATGAAAGGAGAGGTAAAACTTCCAGATGCTTCTCGAACCTATTGTCTACCAAACCGTCTAGCTCTATAGTTTCTTTGTGGTAAATTAGATTATATTTAATAATTTATTTACATAGGCTTTATGTGTGTAGTACTTGATAGAACATTCTGTGATGATGGAGATATTCTGAATCCACACATCCAAAATGGTGACCACTAGCCACATGCCACATCCAATATGGCAACCTCTAGCCACATTGCTACTCTTTTGTACCTGAAATGCATTTAGTATAGCCGAGGACTTGAATTTAAATGTAAAGTTAAGTAACCAGACTTAGATAGTATGTACTATATACTAAACAGCGCTCTAGAAGAGTAACTAGAAAAAAGGGTATTTTTTTTTTCATAAGAGTGTCCGTTGGTCTGATGGAAATCTAGTGTTGAGGCCAGAGCCACCAGAGCACGAGGCTCTTTTCTTCTACCTAAAGCTTTACCTATTTTCCCTTGTGCCTTTAAAATAAAAAACTGGAAAGATTTCCATGTCATAGGGTGAAGAATGGCCTCCTGCTCTCTGAAAAAAGATGGCTACATCTTCATTTCCAGAACCTGTAAACCTTTAGGGGGTGACTAGGTCACAAGGACTTGGCCCGATGGCTGGATTAAGCATTTGTGCCGTGATGGGTTAATGACTCATCTCTAGCCCAGCTGCACCAGAAAGGCCAGCTGGTCTCTGTGTTTCATGCTCTCCTTGCACGGTGTGGATGCCTGCACTGCAGCGTCCTCATTAACCGGAAGGCCTTGCCACTCTCAGCTCCGAGTATCTTTAGCTAAATAAGGCTTTGCTCATCCAAAATTACCAACCCTGGGAGCTAGGAGATGGTACAGTTAACGTAACGTGCTTGGTTCCCAAATATGAAGACCTCAGACACCAGGTGAAAAAGCCAGGCATGATGGCTATGCCAGTAATGAAAGTGCTGAGGGAGGCGGGGATAGACCCCTGGGGTCTACTGGCTGGACAGCCTAGTCTAATTGTTGATCCCAGGCCAATGAGAGGCTGCCTAAAAAGGGGGGATGGGGTTGGGGTGGAGATGGCTTATGAATTAAAGTGTTTGTCATAAAAGCAGAACAACCAGAGTTCAGATCCCCTGAACAACAAATGCTGAGTGGAGGTGTGAAGGAGTGGCTCCATTGTAATGGAGACTGGGGAGTCCTGAAGCAAGCTAACTAGTGAGGCTGTCCTATGGATAAGCGCTGGCTTCAGTTGAGACCCATGTGCCAATCATCCGGGAGAGGGATTGAGGAAGATTCCTGAGATCAACCTTGGAACGCCAGACTCACACCCACACATGCCTATCACACACCCACACCCACAGAGAGAGACAGAGAGACACACAGAGAGAGACAGACATGGAAATAAGGAGGGGAAAAGATTGCTCCTGAGGAACACCACCAGAGGTTGACTTCTGGCCTCTACATACCTTGTGTACATGCATGTTCACACACACACACACACACACACACACACACACACACACACACACACCCTACTCTGTGGCACTCAGTCATAAGAGCAGAGAATGGACTAGGACACTTCCTCTTAGTAGTCACCCATCCATGTCTAGAAGCTCACATACTCCCGCGCCCCCACACCACTAGAAGCTCACATACTCCCGCCCCCCCACACCACTAGAAGCTCACATACTCCTGCCCCCCCACACCACTAGAAGCTTACATACTCTCGCCCCGCCCCCCTCAGCACCAAAACCACTGTCTGTTGTTCCTATCTGCCCTCACTAACCTGAGTGATTCTGAAACTACATGAGCTGCATTTGGGAGAAGGAGAAGCGTCTGGGAAGGGGCCCCGAAGAAGAAGAAGAAGAAGAACAGACCGAGACAGGGGGGAACTGGGAAGGAGCAAGGGCAGAAGTGATCCTGAAGACGCTGAGGAAGGAAGATGGGGTGAGACTGGAAAATGAAAACAGACATGCAAAAGAAGCTGGAAGGAGCAGTGTGTGGATGAGATGTGTACAGACCCAGGAGGAAAAGGAGAAAAGCAGAAACCAAAAGCAAGCCAGAAGTGGGCCTGAGAACAAACTTCCTCTCCCTCCAGAACTGCTGCAGGACAGGGTTGACCTTGAAAGGTCAGAGGTCACCTGTGACCATCTGTCTGCACCCCACACTGCTGCATGCCAGTGGGGGCTGCACACATGAAACATGGCAGAGAACAGTTTGAGCATCTGGTCAGGGCTGCATCTTTCCCCTACCTCCACACAAAGTGGTAGCTGACATTACTGCTTCTCCTTACCCATGAAGTCCAGAGCCAAAACTCAGAGGCCCCTGTTCAGTCTCAGGCCTGTTCTTGTGATTGAGCCAGTTATCTTTGGGAACGAGTGGAGGCTTAAGTTTGTAGATAATCTCTGTTGTTTAGGGTGAGGCTTATTGTCTAGGGTAATGCGTAGAGTCAGTTGGTACCGTTGACATTTTCACTGCTGGCTCTCACTTGTTAAGAGCTTAAGGGTTTGTGTGTGTAGCTAAGTGATAGGAATGCTGGCCTAAGCATGTGTGTTAGGCTCTGGCTTCAATCTCCAACACTGAGAAATAAATTAAAAAAAAAAAATTAAAAAAGAAAAAGAGAAAGTTCTCAGTTACACATAGATAGGAACTATACATGTTAAACGTGAGTGTGTGATATGTGGATATACACAAGGATGCATATGGTGTGCATCCATAAAGTATGTCTATATTCAGAATTCCAGGAAAATAAGAATAAACGTGCTCTTCATTAAACCCCAGATTCCCATTTTAATTTCTATTTTTTCCAGAGATTTATTTATCACTAATTTATGTGTGTATGTATGCCTGCATGTATGTCTGTGCATGTGCACACACTGCCCATGGAGGCCAAAATTCATGAGATTCCCTACAACTGGAGTTAGATGGTTGTTACTGTCTGTGTAGGTGCTGGGAACTGAACCCAGGCTCTTTGGAAGAGCAGTGAGCAGCTCTTAACTGCTGAGCCATCTCTCTAGACCCTCTACTTCTATTTTAGAGGAGATCCATGTAGCTAAGCATGTTACCAGCACTTGGGGGGAAGACTATGAGTTCAAGGACATCCAGGTTTTATACCTGGAGAATAAAGGAGAGAGAGAGAGAGAGAGAGAGAGAGAGAGAGAGAGAGAGAGAGAGAGAGGAGAGAAACAAGAGAGAGAGAGAGTGAGACCAAGACAGAAAGAAGAGTGGATAGAGAGAGAGAGAATGAGAGAGAAATGAGAGAAAGAGAGAACAAGAGAGAGAGAGAAAGCAAGAGAGAGAGAGAGAGAAAGAGAGAGAAACCAAGACAGAAAGAGAGAGGAGTAGAGAGAGAGCGGGAGGGAAGGAGGAAAATAGAGAGAGACTATGAGATGCACTACTTAGTTCTTAGTTGATTAACTGAGACCATACTTATAGGCCTTTGTTTTTATTTTTAACCTTTTTAATTGACTTTTGCACACATAGAATCATTCACTTGTGCAGGCTTTGTCCAGCCAGTTTTTAAGAAAGACATTTTTGACCATATGGCTTTTAACTGTTCTTCCTCAAACTTTGTCTGGCATGCTGATATTCCCAGGGGGCTGGGTTTAGCTTATCCGGGACTCCGGTCTTCTGAACTGATACTGGGTGGTCCTCCAGCCGTGTCTGGCCTTAGGGTATCACCAGCAGCTCTGATTTGTATATTTCACACATTTCCCTTCTATACCCCAGCCCAGAAAGTGAGATCCCATTCTTGGCTTCCTTTTAAGTGGCTGGTTATTTTTCACAGAGATGGCATCCATGCGTTATCTCCCTGGACATCAAATCTATGTCCAGATGAGCAAACAATCTTCTATTTGTTATTATTTTAGATTTTTGCATGGATCTTTAAGAATCTGATCTGCTAGCTTAGCATCCCCCCCCCCCCGACCAACTTGGGGAGCAGGAACCTTCACAGGCTTGACAATTTTCTGCTTAATGGCTTGCTCATGGATCCTGAGCAGCTGCCATTGGGGTTCTTAGACATTTGTTTAACCTTCTTTGCTTCCTTGGTATCCCAGCCCTGATGGTTTGTTTTCATTCAGCTTTTCTGCTAACAGTTTCTGATTCTCTTGGCTGGTACATCCCAAGTAAAGGAACCCTAGAATCTGACCACATGTAGGGTTCTTTGCTTTAGCGTTTCTTCCAGCTATCCCTTTGTGTTTCTTCTGTAGTGAACAGTCCTGTTTCTCTTTAGGGTTCCACTCAAAAACGAAGGAAGATCTGCATTTTGCAGTAAGAAATTGGAAAAACTCCCCATCAAGTCCTGAGTAGTGGGATCCTTGTCCAGACTAGACCCCAGATCTATTAACATTGTGCCACTCAACCTGAAAGGCAAGGTCTGATCGCCCAGGAAGGGAAAGATGTCGAAGAGAGAAACCCAGTCTTTCTAAAGGTTGATTTCTATTTCCCCTGCCCTGAACTTGAGGGCAGAAGACTGCTGTTTTCATCGTGACTTAGATGGTTCATTTAATAAGTGCTCCTGTGGGTCTTAACATATGTTAAGACATGGCTGCTCTGCAATCTCCTCACGTTAATTCCATGTCAGAGTTACCTTAGGAGAATGGTGCCAATCTTTGTATTTTACAGATGAGTCAACACCCTTAGCTAGGTGACTCAGGACTCACACAGAGTCAAACATATGACAGGAACGGAGTTGGAGGACCAGGTAAATTGTGTTGGTCAGATCCTATACCCTAGCTGCTACCCACTACAATAGGGAGGGAAAATAGCCACCAATATTTTATTTCTGTAAGGGGCAGTCAGTGTCTCCAGGACAAACATCATATTTATTTTGTCTTTGTTCACAACAGATTCGAGACTTTTTTTTTTTTTTAAACTCACAGGAATCCACAAGACTATACCCTGCTCAGATGTCCCATGAGAGTCTTTCCTTTTCTCAAGCAGGATCAGATGGGATGGCTTCATTGTTGGGGGATGCCTGTGGTGTTTGTGTCACTTTTCACTATATGATTCTTATCATTCCTCTTTAAGCATGTCCTAAGCTTGGTGGTTTTTTGTTTTGTTTTCTTTTTCATCTGTCTGCAAACCCCATTAATGCTTTGAGAGTCACACCCTTTTCAACCAAACATACTCAGATGCTGCACAGGAGTTAGAAAGTGACCTTTACCCATGAAAAGGATTTTGAATTATAGGAAGTTAACTATACTAGGCAAGGAAAATAGACATTCATCTTTTTTTTCCAATGTAAATCATTTCCTATGATGTGCTCTCTGACTGTAATGAAGTTCTTTAAGTGGGGACTAGAAAGATTCCAGAAAGATTAGAGAATCACCTTTGTCCTGGTCTCTGATTTACTCTGAAGGAAGTCTGCAGGGTGGAGAGCAGGTGGAAGTTGAGAATCCTTAGAGGAAATGGCCAAGGGTGTTCTGGGTAGTTGGTTAGCACTGATCAGATGTTGGCATGGGCTGGACTCATGGTAGCAAGGTTCCAGAGTGCAGACTGGCTTCCATTAGTGGACTTTGACATCAATGTAGAAAGAAATAGAGAAATAAAAATAGAAAACAAACACCACCAAGCAAGGCACAGAGTTAAAGCTGTATGGTTTTGTGAGACTCTTCTTTAAAGGTGTATGTGTAAATAACGTATGAACTGAGCTGCGATGTAAAACTTATTTCTTACCATGTCTTGTGTTCTAAAGCAGTGGCACCCAACTTTCCTAAGGCCGAGACCCTCTAATAAATAAATAAATAAATAAATAAATAAACCACATCTTGTGGTGAACTCCAACCATAAAAGTATTTTCATTGCTACTTCATCACTGTAATTTTGCTACTGTTATGAATTGTAATGTAAATACCTATGTTTTCTGATGGTCTTAGGTGACCCCTATAAAAGGGTCATTTGACCCCCAAAGGGATTGCAACCCACAGGTTAAGAACCGCCATTCTAAGTCCGTACAACGCTACTCTACAAATAAACCCAGCCACAGGCATTCTCTTTACCTTCTGAGAACTTAAACTGTAAGGCAAATGATTCTTCTGAAAACTCTATAAAAGGTGGAGGGACTTTACATATATGACCTGGAGAGTAGCAGAGAGGTTGACTTAGTCAGGGTGTCTATTCCTGCACAAACATCATGACCAAGAAGCAAGTTGGGGAGGAAAGGGTTTATTCAGCTTACATTTCCACATTGCTGTTCATCTCCAAAGGAAGTCAGGACTAGAACTCAAGCAGGTCAGGAAGCAGGAGCTGATGCAGAGGTCATGGAGGGATGTTACTTACTGGCTTGCTTCTCCTGGCTTGCTCAGCTTGCTTTCTTATAGAACCCAGGACTACAAGCCCAGGGATGGCATCACCCACAGTGGGCCCTCCCACCCTTGATCACTAATTGAGAAAATGCCTTACAGCTGGATCTCATGGAGGCATTTCCTCAAGGGAGGCTCTTTTCTCTGTGATAACTCCAGCTTGTGTCAAGTTGACACACAGAACCAGCCAATTCAGAGGTCTTCTGGAGGGATACTAGAGACGAGAGAAGGTGAATGGAGTCTTCTCATTGGTGAGGGTAGATTCTTGAGATGAGGTCAAGGCAGAATTCTGAAGACAGACATCAGAGTCTAGAACAATGAAATAGTGGATGTTCCAGCTTTGTGGGCTGGGAAAAAAGGGTCTAAGTTGCAGATGACCGATGCTGGCAGGAGAGAGAGAACGGGCTACAGAAGGGAAGAGAGTGGATGAGACTTAAGCTGAAACACTAGACGACAATTGGCCCAGATGAAACCACCAATGCTCTTGCTTAGACTTGTTTGGTATTTTAAAATTATGAAGTTTGCATTAAAAAAAAAAAATCAAATTTCTCTAGAAAATCAGAAGACCCGAGTGAGACCAGTGAGCTCGTAACAGTGGCTAGCCATAATCAGCTGGAGTCTGAATACCCCTCACTATTCGGCAGTCATTAACAGAGTGAGCTTTTGCGGTTAAAATTCTGCTGAAAATTCAGTCTTTCCCTTCATAGCAGTCGTCTGTCAATCATCCCACTGCTACATATCACTAGTGTCTGCAGCACATGCCATTGTCACAGAGGCTTTGGACAGAGACTTTTTAGACCCACGCCCTCACTAGTCACCCTGGCCTGCCACTCCTCTGAATCCGGTACCCTCACTGGCTGTACTCTAAGACTAAACTTGGAATTGAAAGTTAGCTGACGTCCCTTGAATACACACCTGTGTATGACTTGCTTGGTGTTTTTGAAGGTAAGCAACAATGTAAGAGTTATAGAATTTGAGACTAGAAGAACCTTATGAAGCTATTAGAGTAGAAGTGAGAAACTCAAAAACTAAAATTAACTTGATTACCTCTAGACAGCAATTACGAGTACACAGAATGTTAAATGGGACGGACCACAAGAGCCATGTGTCAGTAACAACTTTTACAAGCAGTGAATAACTTTCCAGGCCAAACAGGCCAAACTTTCTAGGCTAGTATCCTGTCAGGATAGAGAAGGCAAATCCTGATTGGCCAGTGATTTAAGCCAGCCACTAGCTTTGATTCTACATCAGGTAAGCATAATGACAGTATAATTTACATAGGCATGCACAAATATTAAATATTCATTGTGACCTTGACCTCTCCCCCCCCAGACAGTTCTCTCTGTGTGACCCTGACACCTTATCACACATCACACACATACACACACACACACACACACACACACACACACACACACACACTCTTTTAACTTGCAAGAGCATGCTGCAGATTCCAGGAGACCGAAGACAGAAGCATCGTATCCCTTGGACGTGTTGCATATGAACAAGTTGTATTTTAGCAAACTTTTTAAGTGTTATTTCTTCTGTTTCAGTGAACTTGCCTCGAGCGCTTTTGCTGCAGAAATGCATGGAAAATATGAGAGGATCCCGAAAGAATTCTTTGGCAGAGAGCACATCTTGTTTTTGGCCACATCTTGTTTTCGGCCGGCATTTGTTCATCGCCGTCACTACCTACTCTCCCCCCCACCAGCCCCCCTCCCGTTCACATATGAAAACAATTATTTCTCAGTTCAGGAAGTCAGTTTTAATCGTTAGTTTGGCTTCAAAGGATTCCGCGCCCTTTACAAGGTCAGACTAGCCCCAAAGACAGCTGGGCAGAAACTCTGGCCTGTGAGGAAGCTGGTTTTCCTTGTGGATCTCTTGGAACTTGCGCCTGAGTCCTGGAAATAAGGGAAGATGTCCCATCTGAGACGGGAGGGAAGAGTGTGTCCCTGAGAGCTGGGAAGTCACTCTCAGAGAGACATCTCTCTGGACGACTTCCCTCAGTCTCACCTGCACTCTGTGTTCAACAAGTTACACTGTAGAGAGTCTTGGGGTGAAAGAGCCCCGCACAGGGGTCAGCGCCCTGATTTTTACCCCAGATGTGTGACCCTAGGCAAATCTATCAGAATCTAGGAATTTCTGTTTACTCAGGTGTATGTAGGGTTTCAACCGGTCCTTCTGCTGAGTATAAATGCCTTCTGTTTTCCTTACTGGATCTGCATCATGACAACTGTAAATTAATCTTTAGCTTCAGACAGCAATAGAATTAAGCTCAATATGAACAGTTTGCTTTGATGGATACAACAGAAAACCTTCACATCTGTGCACGTGGTAGGGGTGAGTATAATAGAGAACCCTACACACCAGGGTCTTTCAGATTGTAGTGGGCAAAAGAATCAGCTCGTTGAAAATACATTGAGAGGTTGGCACTGAGACTCAGCGCAGACAGCTTCACCACGTGGTTCATGTCCGGAGGGGGTACTTACAGACATCCAAGTCTTGGCTGGGCACCCAGGCTGTCCCCGCACAGCTGGTCCTGCTCTTCCTAACAGACTTGAGTGTTTTTGCTGCTGCTTCTAACACTTAGAAAACCAGCTTGGGAGGTTTGAGGCTTGCGTTTGAATCTGCAAGGGAAGGGGCCACCTGGCCCCAGGTTAACAGCCAGCCAGTGCCGAAGAGAGAAATAATAATTAATGACATCGATTTTGTGAATCATTCACACCTCGGTTCACATAAATACTGCTCGAAGCATACAGGACATTGTAGCACATCACGTTTGAGGAGAAGGTGTGGGTTATAATAGAACCCATTTTCATAATTCTAACACGCTGCAGTTTCCATGTAATGAAATGAGGTTGGGAGGTTATAAGTGCCATTTGTCTGTGAGCAAGTTCTGAAGCAAGGCTCAAAACAGAGGGAGGTCTCTTTTTGGAGTTTGGAAATGAGGGTAGAAATCACAGCAGACATATGCCAGCACTCTCTTTAAATGTTCTGACAAGGTAGATGCCGCAATGAAGAAAAGTACACACATTCAAGAGAGAACAAAGATTCAAACATTGCCAGCCCTAGGACAGCGGCCAGCACAGGGCAGGGTGACACTCCATCTTTGTTGGATGGAGGTGTTAAGCACAGGCTAGGGAAGCAGGCAGGAGGGGAGGGATGGAGTATAAGAAGCAGGCTTTCTGAAAACCACGAGAGGGCCTATAGTGAATAAGCCTCAAAGGTCAGGTAGAATTCATTCCCTACCTTTCACTGTAACAAAACCCTCCATACTGAGCAATTTAAGGCCACAGAGGTTGGGAAGGTGGCTCTATGGATAAGAGCACTTGCCGTGTAAGTATAAGAACTGGAGTTTGAATCCCCAGCCCCCACTTTTGCTGGCAATGAACCTGGCAATGGCTACACATGTCAGAGCAGAGACAGGCCCATCCTGTGAGCTCACCGGCCAGCAAGTCTCTCAGAAATGAAGAGTTTCCAGTTCAGTGAGAGACCTTGTCTCAAGGGAGTAAGATGCAGTGATAGAGTGGACACTCAACTTTCTTCTGTGGCCTCTGGATATGCACAAGGGAGTGCAGAACTGCACATACGTGTGCACATACACACATACACACCACATACTACACACACAAACAAAGCAACAGAATTGCATTGCCTCAGCGCTCTGGAGGCTGAGATGCAAAAATCAAGGCATTGGCAGGGCCGTGCTCTCTCTGAAACCCCCATGAGCGTCCTCCTTGCCGTTTCCCAGCTGCTGTTAGTTTGCTGGTGATACTCGGTGTTTCCTGGCCTGTGGCCATTCAGCTCCTCTTTCTGCTTTTACGTGGCTCTGTTTTCAGATGCCGTTTCCTTGTAAGGGTGCCAGTCCTGTTGGATGAGGAGCACCCTCTACTTCAGTATGACTGAAACCTAATTATATCTGCAACAACCCTATTTTCAATTAAGGTTCTAATATTAAGGTACCAAGGAGTTAGGACCTCAGCATATCTTTTGGCTGGTAAAATAGTTCAACTTGTAACAAGTGGCATTTAAAAGTTCACTGAAAATTTTTTTATTGTTGTTCTTTTGTTCAAAAAAAAAAAAGTGTTGGTGAGGATGCAGAGAATTTTGGAACTCTTGTGCTTTGCTGAGGAGAATGCAAAATGGTCCTCAAAAATGAAGTGTAGAATTGCCACTGGACCCAGCACTTCTACTTCTGCTATATCATATCATATCATATCATATGTCATATCATACCATATTATTTATCCATCTAACATATATCTATATTAATATTTATCTTTACCACTTATTATGTATCTATTTCTCTCTATGTGTATATAGAAATAACATGTAACATGTATATCTATGTGTATATATATCATGTGTCTACCTCTGTATGCATCTATCTTTCTATATCTATCTATCTATCTATCCATCCATCCATCCATCACTTATCTGTCCTCAAGCAAGGACTCTGTCACATATTTGCATACCTATGTTTAGAGCAGCATTGTTTACAATAGCTCAAAGGCAGAGGAGACTCATGTGCCTATCAAGGGATGAATAAAGGAAAAATAGAATATTATTCACACTTGAAGAAATAGAGAAATTGCTGGCCATCATGACGCAGCCCTACAATGACAGTGCTTAGGAGGCGGAGGCCAGAGGAGCTTGAATTCAGGGTCATCTTGAGCTGCAAAGCAAGCTCCAGTTATCTGGACTACATATTGAAACCATGGCCCTGTCTGCAGGAGGGACAGAGAGAAGAGGGAGAGGAGGTGGGAGGAAAGAGGGAGAGAGGACTAGGGAGAGAGTGAGAATTCTAACGCGTGCTATGCATCATCGTGACCACAAAAGGACACAGTCCTGATTCTGCTTCTACAAGGTGGTCAAATGCACAGAGCCCGAAGAGGTTAGAGGTTGGGCAGCCCAGGAAGCAGGGGGTTAGTGTTTACTGCATAGTTTCCCCTGGAGGAGATGGCAGAATTCTAGAAATGGATGGTGCCGGTTATTCGGTATGGCTTACGTATGCAATGAGACAGCACATTAAGGGTGATGAAGTGCTACATTTTGTGTTCTATTTCACTGCAATAAAAAAATCAAAATGAAGATTCAACAAAGGGATTGTCAAGGGCCTAGAATAGTGATTAGAAGAAAGCTGAGGCATGTCTCAGAAAGTTAAGGAGACGTGGACTAGCTGTGTGCGGGACAGTGGGTTACTTGGTTTGGGATTTACAAATGACGTCTTTCCTGTGCATTGATTCATCACTTCTCAGCAGGCTATTAACACCGAGTGAGGACCTGGTCTGCAAAAAGGTGCATTTTGCACTGTGTTGCATGAAGGTGCAGGCTTTGGCTCTCTCTGATTGGAAATGGCTTGCAGTTTTTAAGGAGCTTTCTGACTCTTAGTTATTCTGTAGTTTTAGATAACTCTCCAGGGTGACAGGTACTGGGCTAGAATTAGGTCTATTGTGGTTAAGAGAAAGCCTGGGGTGCAGGCACACGCTTTACCTTCTCAGTGACCTGAGGATGTAATCATGTAGACTAGAGTACCTGTGGTCATGTCAGAACACTGTTTATCAGTTCTATGATTTTCCCTGAATGTTCTGGATATCTAATAACACACAGCATTGACACCGATCTTACTGACTGACTGTAACGGTAAAACACATATAAAGTCTGTGAGCCGGGGGTTTGATGTCTCAGTGGGTAAAATCTCTTCCCATCAAACCTGATGACCTAAGATTGATTCAGGGACCCACGTGGTGAAAGGTGAGAGTGGACTTCCACAAATTCTTATCTGACTCCTGCCCACCTCCCCACCTGACACACACAGAAAGAAGAGAGACACAAAGTACAAAATACATGTAATTTTTAAAAAGTATATTCTAAGACATTAAGGCAAAGCCCAGCTTTCAACTGGAACCCACCTTAAGGTAGGTCCCTAAGTGCCTTTGCAGGTTTTTGACTCCATCCCTCCATGCTATGAACCTTCGATTGCTTTTTAGTCTATCTGGCTTAGTAAAACAAAATAATTGCATTTTATAGGACTAACATAAAGAACACTCTTCCTAAGTGGTTTGAAAGTGAGCCGCTCACACAAGCCTTCATCACCTTCAGTATTTAAATGTAATTTTCCTCGATAGAGGGATGCACTCCTCGGTAGCAACACAGGGAAGAGATGAGCGCATCCTGCAAACTTTAGATTTGTGTGTTTGATGGGGTGCGTATGTAGCAGTCAGGAAGCTGGAAAGGACACGTGAGAGAGGAAGAGGAAGATAGATTAAGGAATGCAGATTGATCACATAGACAAGACAGTAGAGGGTTTGGGGAATCCTGGAGGTTAAAAGTTGAAGCAGACACTATGGTCTGCTTCCTCCAATCACAAGAGTAAAAAGCAAGAGGAACTTCAGGCACAGAGGGATAGAGTCAGAAACCTGCAAAGACACCTTAAGGTGGTTCCTGGGTGGAAAGGTGGTTTTTACCTAAATGTCTCAGTGCCAACACCCACAACCCTACCACCTCCAAAGAATGTAATCAAATATTGAATCTGTCAGTCGGTTAAAGCATTCGTTAGTCCAAGGCCCTCATGATCTAACCATCTCCAGACATCTTCCCAGTTGCTTTATTAATCTAGGCATTTCTCAATCCGATCCACCATCCCAGCGCGATGTCCAGTGGGATTTTGAAGAAATCAAATTGATGTGATGGTTTAAAAATGTATATGAAAGAACAAGATAGGACTTAGATAGCCTAAATGATGTTGAAGAAGAAAAAATTACATCAGTTGACTCCCATCACAGGACTTACAGTCCTTGGTAAACAGTTGACAGAAGGGTTTCAGTGTGGCCCAACTTCTTCACTTGCACTTAGCCCAAAGACCTGGAGCAAGTGTTTCCACTTCTTGCTATTCGTAAACTTGTGTAGTTCCTTCCCACCCTGTATGGGTTCCTTCTGCATTTCCAATGAAGTGTGATATGGCGGAGGTGGCAGTATGTTCCTTCAAAGATTAAGTTATATGACTTTATGAGTCTCTCTCTCTCTCTCTCTCTCTCTCTCTCTCTCTCTCTCTCTCCCCCTCCCTCCCTCCCTCCTTCCTTTATTTGTTCAGAGGAAAGCCTCACGAATAGCTCTATGAGGATCTGATAAGGGATATGAGACTCTAGAGATAGCCAGACAAGAACAAATGCTCCTCCCTGCAGTCACACTGCTGGGCTTGGAAGCAAACCTTCCAGTACTGGTCCAGCTTTCAGAAGGCTGCAATTTCCTCTGCTACTCTTAGATATACCACCTAGCTTAACTGTTCTGAGATCCCCAACCCCCAGACTGCTGTGAGCTGATAAGTCCATGTTGGTTTTCACTGCCAACCTTTAGGTAACTTGTAATACAGCAATAGATAATACGTATAAAGACTTACATTGTTTTATATTAATTGTGCCCTTGTATTGATGTAATAATTGACAAACAGATCAATAGAAGACAGTGAAGTCCAGCAATTGACTTCACACATACATTCGATTAGTTCTGACAAAGAAACCAATATAATTGAATGAGAAACAGATAGTCTTCCAAAGCATGACTCAGAAGACCCTCTGCCGTACTTTGTGCCAAAGAAACTGCAGGCAAGACTCAGAGAACATCTTGAAATACGCAAGTATTTCTTACATGGGGCACGAAAGGCACTGTGGTGATTAATTTTGTCAACTTGATCACCTTGGAAAAAGCCACTGGCTGTGCCAGTGATGATGGATCACCTAAGTTAGACTAACTGAGGGAGGAAGACCCACCCTAAATATGGGCAGCCCCATTCCACACATTGGCTTCTAGTCTGCAGAAAAAAAGGAAAAGGCGATTTGAGCTTTTGTGTCCCCTTTCCTCTTGACTGCAGATGCAATAGAGAAAAAAGACCAACATCCTCAAGCTCCAGCTGCCCGTGGTTTGCCACTGTAGTGCACCACACCCTTGAGTAAGAGTCTTCTTTCTTTGACTTTCTCAGAGTATGTCTTCATCTTGAGAAGACAGGTAACTAATGTAGGAAGTGGGGACCCCAAGGTGGGACTGCTGCTATGATAAACCTGATTGTATGGCTCTTATTCGAATTGGTTTGTAGCAAGAAGGTGAAGGAATTTGAGACTTTGGGCCAGAAAAGCTCTTGAATGCAGTAGACAGAGTACAGTGAGCTGTTCTAGCAGGAGCCGGTAAGCCAGGAAAGTGGGGAGAAGTGCAGCAGTGAACGCCTCACTCATGAGATTCCAGAGGAGAACCAGGGCTTTATGGGAGATTGGACTAGTATAGGTGGAGCTGTACATTATTGGAGGGGGAGCCAATGATCCACAGGCATTGTTTAATGAGTCTGTCTGTTCCATATAAAAGTAAAAACATGCCTCAATCTGATCCACCATTCCTCTCTTAAATATTTACCCAAGAGATAGAGGACAAATTTCCCCAGAAGGCCTAGCCTAAGAACAGTTATATTAACTTTATTATTATATGCAACATTATACTAATTACACTATTATACTATATAATTATGCAAGAGCCAGAACCTGGAAACAAACAATGTCCACACTTAACGAATGGATGAACAAACTGCACTGTGCTCACACGAAGAAATACTACTCAGCCACAAAAGATAGTCATGTTTGACATGTAGCAAAATGGATGGGGAAAAAAGCATCAAATCTTAGAGTCTAGGTACTAAAGAACACAGACAGTAAATGCCACTTCACTCCTGTTAGGATGGCTAGCTTTTTAAGGTAACTAATGTCGGCAAATATGTACAAGGGACATTTGAATAATATTGGTGGGAATGTAGATTGCTATAACCAGCATGGAAAACAACATAAGGGTTCCTCAAAAAATTACAAACAGACCTATGATAAGGTCCAGCAATCTCACTTCTGGACATGTGTCTAAAAGACAGGGCATTGGCATTTTAAAGACACATCTATACTTCTTTGTCAATTAAGGCATTTTTTTAATAGTTGCCAAGATATATAAACAATTTAAATGTCTATTTCATGAAGCATGGTTAAAGAAACTGTGTGTGTGTGTTTGTATGTATGTGTGCATGTGTGTGTTTGTATCTGTGTGTGTATGTGTGTTTGTATGTGTGTATGTGTGTGTTTGTATGTGTGCATGTATATGTGCATGTTTTTGTAGGTGTGTGTATATGTGCATGTGTCTGTGTTTGTTATCTATGTGTGTATGTGTGTTTGTGTGTGTGCGTGTGTATGTGATAGAATACTATTTAACATTTTAAAAGGAGGAAAGCCCACAAACCTCTCCATTTAGACAATATAGATGAACTTAGAAAAAGGAGGGTGAAAAGGAAAGAAAAGAAGCACACAAGACAGAAAGCTGAACAGAGTCAGCTCTCCGGCCCTTCCAGGATAGTGATGAGTCTCGGGAGTTCCGGAAGCCCCCACAGTGTCCAGTGCAGACCAAGTCCTGTACATATTATATAAAGAGAGGGAAAGAGATCACTATTTAAAGGCTTTCCCAATGGTGTTTATACATTTTGGAATGGCTGCTGGCAAATTTTAGAAGCCCCAAGATTTCTCCCTGTTCTTCCCAGAGCCTACCACAGTGTTGATGCCCAGAATAATAAACATCCATTGATTAACTGGTGCGGACACCATAGAGGAGAAGAAATGTTCTGTTCTCAGAGCCCTGTTGTGCCCTCCCCCGCCTCCCCCCAATCAACAGTGGAAATGTTTCAATATGCATTTGGTTGTTTTACAGCCGTTTGCATTTAAATTGGGTGTGTCACTATCACATTTTATTAGCCATTCCTCATACCAGTCCTGTGAGGTTAGCCTGTTATCTGCACTTTACAGGCGAGGGCAGGGAGAGGTGAAGACTTGTGAGCATGGTGCAAGCTGGCTGAAGCGGGGGATTTCAGAGCGAAGGTTCTGCTCCCTGCCCACAGGGCTGGTCCATGGGGGCTGTGGCTGGATGTCCAATGACGAACTTGGTATTTTCTGCAGAATACTTTGAAAATATTTTCATGGTTCTGTTTCCGGGGGTGGGGGGGGAGAATCCAAGTGAGGACTGCAGTTCTTCTGCCTGATTGCTTGGTCCTTGAACTGACCTGCTCTCTCAGGAGACTTTGGTCTTTATTTCCTGCTCAGATGCTGACCTCCCAAGTCTCATCCCTCCCAGTAACCTTTCTGTGAAGCCCACCCATGTAGCAAACCTACAGGACTGGATTTGCAGTCTAATTAAGAAAATTTTAACATGCTCCATAAACTTCCTAGATTGTATGCATATACTCAACTTCATATATGTTTTTTTTCTCAGTATATATATGCTCAGGATAAAGTTTACTTAATAAAAACAAGAATGGACAGGGCATGGAACATGTGTAGTTGGTAGAGACTTTGCTTAGCATGCTCCAGACTCTTGGTTCCATCCAGTACTGCAGAAGGCCACCATGATGTCACAAGCCTGCAATTCTAGCACAGGAAGACGAAGGCAGAAAGGTCACAGTAAGGTTAAGGCTAGCCTGGAATACATGAGACCCTGATTCAGAAACAGAAAAAAAATGAGCGAATGAATGAATGGATAGATAAATCACACAGTTGAAAAAATGTAGTCTCCCTGTTTCTCAAAAAGGGTCATTTGAGGACTAGAGATATTGCTCAGTGGTTAAGAGCAGTTCTGCACTTTCAGAGGACCTGGGTTTAATTCCTAGCACCCACATACCAGCTCACAACCATATGTAACTGCAATTCCTGGAGACTTGGTGCCCCCTTCTGGTCTTCAAAGATAAAAGACTTCTTCTTGAACAAATATGATATAAGACAGTGTATTTGAAAACATGAGTAGATACTAAACCAGCAAGCAATGCATATGGTGGGGAAACCCTGGATGTAAAAGGGAGATGTATGTTCCAAGTGAGATAGGGTAAGGATGAACACCATTCCTTCCCACTATTTAAGACCATCCATGATTTACAATTCAACAAAGTGCTTATTTCTGGAGTTTTGAGACTACATTTGACTTTTAGCAATAGGAACCACAGCCAGCAAAGCAGACGGGAGGGTACACTTTTTTTTTTTTTTTTGAGCGTACACATAAATATCGTGGCTGCCGGTGTTCATGACTTTTTCTTTTGTCTCTTTTTATTGGTTCTTTGTGAATTTCACATCAAGCATCCTAATCCCACTCATCTCCCCATTCCCTCGGATCTGCCTTCTGCTCTTGCAACCTCCTCCCCAAAAATAAACCGTAATAACCTAAACCTAAAAACAAACCAAAATAAAGCATAGAAAACATCTCATCGAGGAAGCTGTAGTGTGTCACAGTGTGTCCGTCTGTCCACACATCTTTACTTGCAAATGTGCATTGCAACGAGTCATTGGTCTGGTGTGATGTCTCCGGTTTCTGTGACACCATTAACAGGTATGGAGGTCCTGCAGCTTTGGAGCAGCGGGACCCGCTCTTTCATATGCACCAGCAGTTTACAAATCATGTACATTTGTGGGTAGGTAAACTCAAAGCCCTGGATCTGGGCCTGGATGGTAGCTGAACTGGTCAGCCCTTTGGCTCTCCCTTATCCACACCACCAGGGTGAGCTCTCCTGCACTGCTCCAGCTGGGCCACCCAATGCTGAATTGGCAGGAGGCGGGGTCAGTAATCATACTCTCATGCCCCGTGGGGGTTGGGGGAAGGCTCACCCACACCCACACCTCCAGATCCAGCTCCACTGTGCTGCCCACTCAAGGTGTGGGGCCCACACTCCCAAGTGCTGCAACACATGAGCTGCTGAGCCAGCTCCCTCACACCCTCAGGGCTGGATCACCTATGCCTTTACCATCAGAGTCTCCATGAACGTATAAGAAAGTCAGAAAAGGGCACTGGGTCTCCTGGAACTGGAGTTACAGATGGTTGTCAAACAGCATATGGGTGCTGAGAATCGAACCTGGGTCCTCTACAAGAACAATAGTGCTCATAATCACTGAGCCAAGTTCCTAGTCTCCCAACCCATTTTCTTGCTGAAGAACTGGTTTCTCCAACGTGGTTCCCTCTTTTAGCATAAACCGTCGGTCTGACCTTCCCTCCTCTCTCTAACCTCGTGCTTTGGAACTTGATAGACATTTGTTGGGCTTGAGATGCTCACACTTCTAGATTCCCTTTCCCCCTGATAGCAGCGGACAGTGATGGCACTCCCAGAATTCCTGGTTCTGATAACTGTTCAGTGTGACAGGCAGCAGTCTTGCTGATACTCACTAGCTCCCTGTGTGACACAGGCTGATTCGATTAAGACAAGTGGTTTTTAACCTCCCCTGCACTTCAGATTCACCAAGGGAGCTTTTAAAAGTCCTGTGTCTGGGGCTAGGCTATACCCTTGGCCAATTAAATCAAAATCTCTGGAGGAAGGGCTGATTTAAAACTCCTTGAGTGATTCTAATAGCCAATGATGGAAAGAACAAAGAAGCCATGATTCTAGTTTCCGTTCCTTCTCCACCAGGAGTCTATGCACTAGTCCATTTACTCCTTATTGACCAGGAGAGGCTACGCATCTGCTCTGATATCACAGGACTGGAAACCACATAGTCCAGGTTGATACTGGGGCAATTCTAATTCCCTAGGCATGGGCAACACAAGAACAGAGGATGGCTTCCTGCAAACTGTTGGCAAAACATAAACTTAGCGAAGATTAAATACAGCGATGCCACCCATAAAGCACCTTTAACAGAGGTGATGGGCTGGAAAGACGATGTCTCCGTATCATTTTGTTTTTCTAGATTGTTTTTCCTGGCCAGTGTTTTGATGAGAAATTAAGACTTTAGTACAGGAAAGTCCGTGTTCATTCTAGGAGGGAAATAATTGTAGCATCTTTTGTGTATATGAACTGTGTTCGGTCAGAATTGCATGGGGATGTTAAGCTTTAGAGGATATACATTGATGGAATATATTATTGAATATATGTTCCACTAGTTGAATACAATTCATGTTTCTATGTCCTGTTGTCATTGAGTCTGTCTCCCTGTCTGTCTCCGATTCTGTCTCTCTCCGTTATGGAATGAATGGGAAAGTCTGCATTTAGCTGACAGGAAAGTTGTAATTGGTAACATGGTCCTGTTCTGCAGTTGAAACCTTGTATAATCCCACCCACCTCTCTAGCTGCCACCATCATAGATTGCAGCCGGAGGCTATGCCCCACTAATTCTGAGATGTGCTTTCTCTTACAGTCTATTTATGAGATTCACATATCACAATTGTCTTCTCTCCCTTCCTTTCTCCCTCTTTCCCTCCCTCATTCTCTCTTCTTCCTCTCCCCCCTTCTCTGACTTGGTGTCATCCAATCAGATAGAGCAAATGATGGAGCAGGGGCCGAGGCCAGATGTCTCTGCAGGAGACATCAGTGTTGGCTTCCACTGTGTCTTCTTCCACAACGTCTTTCAGTGCTGACAGGCATAGAAGGCATAATACTAACACGAACCAACATTTCTGGCAACCGCATAGTCTGGAATTGTCTTGGGTGTTTTGGAAGAAGGCAGGTAGTCTGGTCCAGACTACCTGCTCAGACAGTCTCCATGCTCTGTGCTGTAGATCTGGCACAACAAAAGATTTAAAATATATAACAAGTAATTTCATAGCATTAGGTATTATAAGCAATTATAAACAGATTATGTATATGAGTGTGTGTGTGTGTGTGTGTGTGTGTGTGTGTACTGAACTCTACTGAGTCATTTACCTATGGCTGTGTTTACCATGCTAGCAGCCTTGAACATGCTGCATCTGGGTTTAAAGTACGTCAGAAGTTGATGCAGGATGGTTCTGTTCCACTCTCCTGATGACCTCATAGGTTCACTCACCAGCCTTCTCCCAGTTCTGTGTATCCCAGACTTCCATGGATGGTGGTCCCAGCCTTTCTTTCCTCTGGCTTCTGGTTGGAAGTGGCCAACAGCAGGTAGAGCTGGAAAGGTTAGTGTCACAGGTTTGTCTGGGGCTTGGCAAGGGCTGTGACTGTCTGTAGCCACCACTTTTCCATTGCTACAGATCTTACCAGATTCTCAAAGGTAAACTTCATTCTGCCCCTTCAGACCTAGGAGAACAATTTCTCCCCGAGTATCTGTTGGCAGTGCACAACAGACTGGACTTGGATGCCTCCCTCCTAACAACTCTAAAGCTGGGCCCTTCGGTTATCTTGTGAGAATCTTCACTATTGGTTCCTGGATGATTTACCTGGAACTTAGAGAATGTCACAGCACTTACAACTGAGGAATCTCCTTCCCTCCTTTCCCTCCTTCTGTTCCTCTGTCCCTCCCCGCTTACCTCCTTTCCCCTTCTTCTCTTTCTTCTCTGTTCTAGAGTCCTACAGATCTAGTTACAAAGTCTAGTCTGATCATTGACTAGTTGTGTGATCTTAAGCAATTCAAAGTGTGGACAGTGAATGTGAAGAAGTCTGATGAGGTCTTTCTGGAAGATGTCTCCTTCGTGAATATGTAAAGCCTAAAAACCACATTTTTGTTAGACCTGGGGAGATGGCTTGGTGGGCAAGAGCACTTGCTCTGCAAACATGAGGACCCAAGTTCAAATCCCCAGTGCTCACAGGAGAAGCTGTGCATAGTTGTGCATGCCTGTAACATCAGTGTTGGAGGGCAGAGACAGGCAGAGTGGAATCAGAAGCCAGCCAAGTCTAGCTAAAATGGTGAGCCTCTGGTCTAGGGAGAAGCCCTGTCTGAGAGCCACAAGGTGCAGAGTGATAGATGAAGAGACTGGATGCTCAGATCTAGCTGCTGAGTATAGGTACATGGGAGGGTATGCGTGAGTGTGGGTGTGTATGTGTGTGTGTATGCATGTTTGTGTGTGCACACACACAATACAACACATGACAGCAGTTTTAGTAATCCAAAGGAAATAATTAGACAAATTTACAAACATGACTGAATGATTATTATTATTAGTCAAAAATTGGAAGCAACAGCTATTTGACAACTTGGAGTTCAAGAATTCTCAGAAACCTGGATAATGACTGATACAGAAAGTGACCACAGCACACTAAAATGAGTCAGTTGCAAATGGACCTTCTAGTCAGAATTTTTGGGGAAAAAAAAAAAAACCAACAACAACAGCAAAACAAGGAAAATGGAAAGACTATATTTTGAAATAACATCTGGGTAATAGGACCACAGGTGATATTCCCCTGTCTCGTTTTTCCTGTATCTTGTGGGTTTTCTATGATGAATATTGTAGATAGAATCATCCTTGGCTGAAAATAACAAAACTCTGAACTCCCGTGACACACAGCTCAGTGCTGCAGAACTGATATCTGAGATGTTCCTGGCTCTTCCTTCATGGCTTACATGTGGCAGCTTCTGAGTCCCAGTTATCACATCTGTATCGAGTGAATCCCTGCACCTCAGTTATAACATCTGTATTGAATGAATCCCTGCACCCCAGTTACAACATCTGTATTGAATGAATCCCTGCACCCCAGTTACAACATCTGTATCAAATCCCTGCACCCCTGTTATCGCATTGCACTTGATTTTAGCCATATTTTCATTTTAATCTCTGCATCCCGGTTAGCATATATGGTTTAACCCCTGCATGACCAAGTACTACACATACATTCAAAGAGCAAAGTGAACAAGAAGGGCTGCCCAAGGGGAAAAAAAGGACAAAAGGCCCGATTTGGGTCCTGTGACTGACCATACCTACCTGGAAAGTGGATGGGAGACAGAGTCTGGGAAACAGGATTGAGTCAGCCACTTTTGCAGTGTCTGCCGTGGCCAGCTACTGATTTTACAGTCACTAGAATTTAAAAACCAGTTGTTTCCTTTATCCTTGACTCCTTCAGTGTTTTCTCCTTCCCACCACCCTCCACCTACTCAGGCTGCAAACATCAGCAAATTCACAGTCAACCGAGCCAAGGGGCTGAGGGGGAAACCAGAGAAGAGGCTGCAGCCTCCTCCTGGAGTGGAGAGATGGGCAGCAAGCCACAGGACTGGGAAGCAGCTTCTTTGTTCCGTTGACCTCATCTGGTCTCTCTGGTCTGAGGTTCTAGCTGTGAAAGTTTATCAGTGAAGACTTTGACAACTTCATTATTAATGTTTTCTAGACTGCAGAGCTAGCCTGGGCATCTCATACAGAGAGCTTTGTTCTTAGTTGCCCTTCCCAAATAAACACTTGCCCACAATCCCCACAAAGACAAGGGCTTAGGTTGCCTGGGTTCAAGTCTTGACTGGTGAGACCCTTGTTCTGTGCCCCTGGACCATAAGCTGTGTTTGTTTCCTCCCCTGCAAAACAAGAATCTCAAGACTGCATTTCGTAGGCACCTGGTGAAAAATGGGGATAAGTCAGCGTATGTCGGGCGCTCGGGAGGCACTTATCACACAGTGAGGGCAACGGAAAGATTTGTTTAAAAAAAATAAACGTGAGTAAGAGTTATAAGTTGTCTGGGGCCTGTGCGCTTGGAGCTATCTCTTGCTCCACACAAAGCTGCGAGGAAGGGCTGAACTTTTTTTTCCCCTTTGTTCCCTGCTGGCTGAAGCACACATGTCCTCTGTTGTAGGAAGGGGGTACACAAGCCATAAACACCTGTTGAGATGCTGGAGCAGCTGAAGGAACTCTCAGGGAGACAAAGGCTATCATTGCCCTCACTATGGATGGAAAACTGAGGCTCAGGGAGGTGCAGATATGGACCACAGTGACAAGCCTGTAGATGATGGAGCTGAGATTCCAGCTGGGCATGTGTGACTCCCAAACCCGGACAGCCCCTATATTAAACAGAATTTGTTTCCAGATAAATTTCGATAGATCCTAAGAGCTTCACATATACACCAATGCCCATTTTTAAAGGAATCTATTTCTTTATATATTTTTTTTATTCATTTATTTTTGGTTTTGCAGGGTTCCTTTGTGTAGCTCTGGCTGTCTTGGAACTCACACTGTAGACAAAGGCTGTCCTGGAACTTGCAGATATCAGTCTGCCCCGGCCTCCGAATGCTAGGATTAAAAACATACACCACAAGCAACCGGACTGGATTTTTTTTTTTCTTCATATTCAGTATAGCAAGTCTAGAAGTTCAAAGCCAGCTCTGGCCATCTGAAATAATAATTAACATCAGGGCTATCTTACAGGTCCAAATTCCTCCCAGCAAATTTCCTTTTTGCCCTTAGATTTGTTGGTTGTCACCTCTGTGAGAGCCACTTTCAAAGAAAAAGAACCCTTGCCTGCTCAGCGTCTTTACTAAAGACTGCGATCACATCTGATCAAACTATGGGCATTCAAAGAGGCATCCCTAGTTCTATCCCTTTAAGAAAAAAGGAAGAAAGGATCACTCAGCCCCACCCTACTCCACCCCGAGCATGCAAAGCTCTGGAGTCTGTGATGCCTGAGATAGAGCCAAGATAAAAAGAATTGGAAACAAATTGAACTTAACGAAACAAACCAAACCCGTTTGTTAGCAGCTCATAGACACTTCTACCCCAAGTTGCAATGTCCCAGGAAAATGCGAACTGGAGTCACCTCTGGCGGCTTTTGGACCTTCTTCCTGGCCCCACCCCAACCATAGTAACCCCTCGAGAAGACAGGCACTTGTCTCCATCAGCTCCCACCTTTCCCCTCCAGCCACTCATCTTTCTCCTTTTATACTGTTGGCTTCATAATGGTTTTCCTCCTGCTGCCAGGAGGTGAGAGGGTGTAAATGCCCTGAAGCAGCTGCAGGGAGCTCTCCAGTGCGAGCCTGTGGGTGGGGCCGGCAGTAGGCAGGAGAGCAGGAGAAAGATTAGGTGAAACATTAGCTTCGGCCTTTTGGACACGGTCCAGTGTCTTTCAATGATTTCTTTGTGTGCTTTGGGTGCTGGGCTTGTTTGGCAGGGGACAGGCACCCATTAGAAGATTTCACAATGATCTGCCATGTTACAGTTCTAAACATGTCAACTCCTCGCCGAGGTTAAATTTGTATTTTTACAGTCTCCTTAGACTCCCACCCACCCCCAACGCACCCTCCTCCCCCTGGGGAGCTTCAGGGAAAAGTACTCTAAGAGAATTAATCAAAATGACTAGGTAATGCTCTAAAAATAAGAAATGTCGTTATGGGCTGGATCGCTTTCCAGTTCGAGCTCATTCTGTAAGTTGCGTGTCTATTACTTTTTTTATTAGAAGGAGTGGCCTGCTGTATAGAGTCAGATACATTATGAAGACACATGGATGCTACGACTCTCAACACTGGACTGTTTTCTCAGCTAAGTTCGTTAAGCAACGTGAACTAGGAGGGGCTAAAGGGCAGATGCAGGAATCACCTCCGTTCCTTCGCCAGCCTTGCAAATTAGGATCTGCTATAGACTTGCTCAGAGCTCTGAAAGTAAGGGTGGCAGAGGTCACGGTCCAGATTCACCTCACTCACAGGACAGATGGTGCACGCAAACACCAATAGTAGCAGCAATCAAATGAATAAGTTAACTCTGTGGGGGTGGAGGGTGGGGGGTGGGGGGTGGGGGAGTTGTTGTTTTGTTTTTTCAGACAGATCTCCCCTATGGAAGAGGCTGGCTTTGAACTTGAGGTCTTCTTGCCTCAGCCTCCCAAGTGCTGGGATGACAGTTTGTGCAATTGTTGCTACCATCATGGTTTCAAGATGCCTTCTGGGATATTAACTCAATAAGAATTGTGTGTGTGTGTGTGTGTGTGTGTGTGTGTGTGTGACACACACACACACACACACACACACACGTATGTACTTGTAGGAGTGTGTATGTGTACTCTCTCTGGAGTGTGTGGATTGATTGATATCAAGGACTTTCCTTAACTGCCTTTTACCTTATTTTTGAGACAAGGTCTCACACTGATCCTGGAGCTCCCGGATTCAGCTAGGCCGCCTGGACAGCAAGCCCTAGGATGCCACCATCTCTGTGTGTCTCTGCGCCAACAGAGCTGAGATTCCAGAGGTGTGCGGCCACACCTAGCTTTTGCATGGGTGCTGGAAATCTAAACTCAAATCCTAATGCTGCAGAGCAAAGAATTTACGTGTTCAACCATCTCCTCCGCCTCCTCCATCCTCTGCCTCCCGAGAATGTTGTTATGTGAGGGGGAAATGTAACTGGGTCTTAGACTCTTAAGGCCATTAAGCCTGACTGTAACAAGATTAGATAAACCTTAAGGTGAGACTGAGAAGGAAAATCTAAATCCGAGAAATAAGAAGATGGTGGTGATGGGTTGAATCCCTTTCCTACTTTAACTGATATAATTCTCTGGTTTTCCATTGGCCTTTTCAGCGAGTAGATGCCCCCAAATATCCATGAACAAGGACCCTAACCACCCACAGCCCATAAATCATTTATCTGTGTCAGTTGGGGCCACTAGGTCAGGGTGACTGTGAAGAAAAATAGGAACGAGGACTCCCGAGGCTTGCTTGTGCTCCATATTTGTGTCCAAATCTGAACCTGGCTGCTGTGGGCTAAGTCACAAAGATATTTCCAACCTAAGACATGTCATCAGGCCTGAGACTGTTTCTTAGATGATTCCCGGACCTTCATCTTCCAAAGAAAGGCTGATTGCGGTGTTGTGAGTCCCAACCTTCGTTAGCCAGCCTCCATAAATCATGGCTGGCAGAAAAGACCAGAGGGTCATGGGTAATTGAATTCCAACCAACCTTCACACCTAATTCAGATCAACTCTCCGACCTCTTTCCTGGATCAGTCTGCTGACAGAGCTGGTACGTAACTATTGTTTTTAGATTTGAAGAAACCTCCTTTGAGGACCTATTGTACATTATCTTTGTGAGAGATGGAGCTATCATCTTCATTCATTCATTCATTCATTCATTCATTTGTTACCTCACTCACTCAGTCAGTCAGTCAGTCTACACTCCCACCAGAGTCCAGACTTGATGACTTAACTAATAGTGGGAAGAAAGGTAAAGGTCATCTTGGGGTCAATCCTGGATTTAAAAAAATCCAGTCATCCTAACCTCCAGGCGTTGCTGGATAAGTCCTCACACTGTTGGACAACCCAAAGCTTGTTCTGCGTGAGAAAACAGATAAGAAGCAGCTTCCTTCCTTTCAAAGAAAATCCTGAAGACTCATTCAAGTTCTCTTTGTGTTTTTTCTGATCTGTGGGTTTTAAGGGGTCTTGTCTGTGATGTGGAGTGGGGTGTGAGTTTGGGGATGGGAGGGGAGAGTACTGTCATCACTGAGCACTGCCTGGGAAGGTGCTGGAGAACTCTAGGCTCCTCATTCCTGTGCTTTTTACTGCTAGTGACTCACCCTGTCAGGACTCAGCAGCCTCAAAGCCATGACAGGCCTGCCTGGAAACTAAGACTGAGGCAGACAGTGCTTATTCAAGAGTCAAGATTTGAGAGCAGTCTCCTGACATCCCTCCACTCAGCATGTTTGGTAAGCCTCACCTCTGCTCTCTGAGCATATCCGAGCCTGGATTCCATGGCTAGAACACAACCTTGGCATTTCACATTTTCAAAAAAAAAAAAAAAAAAAAAAAAAAAAAAAACAACAAAAAAACAAAAAAACAAAAAACAAAAAAAACAAACCATGGCTCTCTGGCTCTCACTTCCTCCTTCCAGAGGCCACATCACACCCTGGCACTATTACTCTTTCGCAGACAGTTGCAACCCAGCTGATGGGTGACTCTCCATGCTCTGGCCCTCCAACCCATAATGAGTTGAGCCCGCCGGATTACTACAGATAGTATTCTTGGCAGCAATATGAGTTGGAGCAATGAGTCAAGACTGTGCAGAGGTTTGCTCAGGGGAACAGAATTAATGTGAGTGAATAATTTTTACTTTCTTGTTTTAATTCCAGAACGATAAGAGGCCCCCGTGATGTAGCCAGCGGCCTGGGGACCCTGAAAAGCCCGGAAGACTGTGTTTAGGTGGGAATGTTAATGGAATTATCCCTTGCTGCTGGGTAAGAGTCTGCTGTCGAGAGATAATTAACCAGGCAAAGATGAAGCATCATGGGAGCCTGATGCTGAGGCAGAGACCGAATTGTTTATTTTCCACGTTGCCGCATAATCGCCTTCGACATTTAACTTCATTAACATCTTGGGTAACCCCGGGCCACACAATTTTACTTAAAAGAGAGAAATTAAGTAACCCCGAACTTACATGTAATTGTAAACAAAGTTACCGGGGATGTGGCTTAAAATGTTTTCACTGTTGCAGTGGGTGGCAAGTGAGTCCCCGGTTTCCTCTATCCTCCCTTCTCCCTGAGAGATGACAACCAGACTAACCTTTGCTGGGTGCTCACTGTAGGCCGTCCCTTGCCCTGAGCATCACACACACTGCCCTCTTTAATGTCCATGGGCGATTCCATGAGCTGTTAGTGGAGGAAACTGTCAGAAAGGTGAAGAAACTTGCCCGAGGTCCCGTGACTTGTGAGCGGCGGAGTGAGGGTTTCAAATGTGACAGATTGGTCCCAGCTGTTTCCAGAGAAATCTCAGGACCACACTTGTTCCAGCTTCTCAAGTCTGCTCTCCTAGACTCTACAGAGGAGTCCAGGCATTTATTACCCCTATAGCTGTCAGGGCTGACTTTATCGGAATGCCTGCCAAGTCTCGCATCCCATCTTCCCTCCAGTTCTGCAGTCTGTATTTCTGTTTTATTGAGAAAGCATCTGCAACCAACCCCGTGTGGTCACGACTAAGCTTCTTAAGTCATCCCCCACAGGCCTTAGTGTTGGACAGGTTCCCGACCTGCTCTGGATGATCTGTAACCAATCATTGTCTCTTCACTCTCTCTCCCTCTCCCCAAAAGTCGTAAAAGCTACACCAGAAAACCTGAAAGATGTTTTGGTGCACATCTGTTAGCCTCTACCCAAACTCAATAATCGTTAACACTTTTCTACAATGAAAGTTCCAATTTATCAATCCAGTTTCCCCTAGACCACTTGAAAGCTTGTTCCAGAGACATCTTAGCCCAGAATTCTTCAACAGTGTAGTATGCATCTCCCAAGAACATGAGACACATTTCCACATGATCATGTTACCATCACAGACCTGAGAAAACTAGCTACCATTTCTTAATTTCAGTACCCTCACCGTGTGTGTGTGTGTGTGTGTGTGTGTGTGTGTGTGTGTGTGTGGTGTTTGTGAGTATAGAGATTCACAAATCAGTCCTCAGCTTCTACTTCATTTGAGATAGAAGTCTACTGCTCCCTGATACATATGCGGGCTAGCTGGCCCACAAGATCCAGAGATATTGCTATTTCTGTCTCCCATCTTGCCTTAGGAGGCCTGGGATTACAGGTGACCCATGCCTTACGTGGGTCCTGAGAATCCAAGCTTGGAAATTTACGCTTGAGTGGCAAGAACTTTACCCAGCAGCCATTTTGTAACTGGTCTTTCTTCTGTAGATGTTCTCTCCTTTTGCTTGTTTTTTCTGTCTCTTCTGGTCTCTTCTGGTCTTGTCCGTTCTCAGCCAGCTCTTAGCAAGAAGGAGAGGTATGACTCCAACATTTTTACTCTGGGAAATTTCAGAGGGAATGAAATCTATGAAGAGTGGGAGGAGGTGCTTTCTTACAACAAAACCAGAACAAACCTACATCAAATAAATTATTTGTCAGGGTGACTGCCTCGAGGCGATCAAAACTATAGGGGAGGTGATACATGGGAGCTGTGGATGGCATAGACAGAACGAACTGACTAGGTTTGGACCTCGGCTTTGCCTCCTTCAAGATGTGTGACCTTGGAGGAGTTACTTAAAACCTCCATTACTTGGCTTCCTTTTCTTTAAACTGGTGATATAATTATATGAAATCTAATTCACAGAGTTGAACTATAATGAATCAATAAAGAAAAAAAAAAGCAAGCAGTGAGAACACAGCCAGGAATGATTGTCCACACATGGGGATTGCCAGTCACCACCATCACCACTACTGAACACGTCCACCTCCTGTCATTTCCTGGGACTGGAACATCCAGGTTTCCCAGCTGCCTAATTACCTTGTGTGTTCAGTTTGCCCTAGAGACCTGGGGAGCTTCTAATGAGATATCCTAAAGACCACATCCTCGTTTTCTTCCAAGATCCCCTGCTGTAGTTTTCCATTCGAGGTCTATTCCCCTTTTCCAAAATCCCTTCAATTCTATTTTCTTCTGTTAGGTTGCATGCCTAGGTTAACTTCCTTTGGCATGCACAAACTTAGCTTTAACTGTGGATTTAAGATCCAAATAAATTTGCTGTTTGCAGCACAGGTACTATTTAAAGTGGCCCTCAACACTTCTAGACCCCCATTCATCCATCTATCCATCCATCCATTTATCCATCCATCCCTCTGCACCCAGTCAACAACACACTTTTGACCCTCCCTCCCTCCAGAGAAGCTGGGCCTGGAGCTGTAGAAACACTAGTGAGTACATTGGGTCCAAGTTTAGGACAAGAACCAACCAGTCACTCAGTTAATATGAGCCAAGGTCTTGAAACTCCCTGAGCCCTAACCACATGTGGGAATTCTGGGAGAGTGTCTGGAGGAGATATGTTGCCCATTGTTTTGAGATGCTGGCAATTAGAGCATCATTGCAGTAGCTGGACTCAAGATCCATTCTCCTATGCAGCCTCAAAACACTTCTAGAATCATTTCAAGTTGTAGCTACATTCCCAGGAAAGCAGATATGTTTTTATTAAAGTAGGTATCATGGGCTGGCAAGAAAGCTTACCAAGTAATGAACTTGCTGCATAAACCAGCAACCTGAGCTCCTTCCCTGACCCTACATAGAAGTGGAAGGAACTGACCCTCTAACACTGTCCTCTGACCTTCACATGTATGTCATGACATAGACAAAACCTCCCACACGTCATGTCTGCTCACAATAATAACGGTAGCAGACTTTGAAGATGTAAAGTAAGGGTTATCTGCACAAATCTTCCTCTGAAGAACAGAGTGGCAGCAGCACTGCCTCTAGGGTTGTCGCAAACACCAAATGAGTTAATACCGATAGTGTGTGAGCACACCATAAGTGTGAGAAACACAAATAAGGATATGAAGAAGTTAGGATGGAGTCAAAGAGAATAAGCTTCAGAACAGGTGAGCTTTGAGGGGTATTGAGGGAACGATTCAAACACATGAGTCTATGAGGGCCATACCTATTTGAACCATCGCAGTTGAGGAAGCTGTGAGAGGGTATAGGGAAGTCAAAGATAGACCTAGGCTGGCTTATAATCTAAAATAAAAAAGAACACAAAAGAATGTCTTCCACTACTGCCTTTATTCTGAGTTATGGACTCTGAGCAGCAACCATGTATATTGTCAAAAGGGTGTGTGGGGGCTGGTCCTCCCTGGGCTTCCAGTTTCTGTGTATCTTGTGCAAAGGGATACTGACCAGCTTTCTCTAGAACAGAGGTTCTCAACTGGTAGATTGATAGGTCTTTTGGCATTGAAAGACCCTTTCACAGGGGTTGTATAAGACCATTGGAAAACATGGGTATTTATATTATGATTCATAACAGTAGCAAAATTAAAGTTATGAAGTAGCAATGAAAATAATTTTATGGTTGGGGTTACACCACAGGAGGCTCTGTATTGATGGGCGAAAATATTAGACAGGTGGAGAACCACTGCTCTAGAATCTTTGTGCGCAGTTTGGGAGTCAAACATAGACTTTCACTGCAGAACAAAGGTCAGAATTTTCCTGTTCTTCTCAAATACTCCAGCTTCCAAGGTCAGGTTCTGCTTCTGTCACAATTCCCAGTGGGTAAAGGGTTACTCTTATCATCACCTTGTGTATATGGGAAGCAGAGGGAGGGAGGGAGGGAGGGAGAGAGAGAGAGAGAGAGAGAGAGAGAGAGAGAGAGAGAGAGAGAGAGAGAATCTTAATTGTTCACTTGATTAGACTGAGACACACCTAGGAGATTGATTGTCAAGGCACACTTGTGCCTGTCACAGTGCTTCCAGAGATGATTAGGTTCCGATGCAGGGTGTTTCCTGACCTTATGAGTATACTAACCCCTTGATTTATAATGCGATGGCAGTATTTAAAGATGACCCAAGACTGGACAGGAGAGATGGCTCTACAGGTAAGAATGGTTGCTGCTCTTCCAGAGAACCTGAGTTCAGGTCCCAGCACCCAGGTCAGGAGGCTTACAGCTACCTGGAACTTCAGTTCCAGGGGAGCTAACGCCCTCTTCTGAGTTTCCACACTTGGGTCACTACACACAGCTCTCTCTCTCTCTCTCTCTCTCTCTCTCTCTCTCTCTCTCTCTCTCTCACACACACACACACACACACACAGTACAATGTTGGAGATGAGGCTCAGTGAGAGGACTTAGGTCACCAGGTGTGGATCCTTGGGGTCTATACCATATTCTGGCCCATTCCTTTCTCTTTGCTTCTGAGCCACCACAGTGCAGACAACTCTGTCCCACCATACCCTCCCGGCCATGACAGAATGACGTTTCTGAAACTGTGATCCAGAAAGTGCTCTTTCTCAGTTATTCTCTCAGTTGTGTTGTCATGGTAATGAGAAAAGCAGCCAGGGCAGGGAGTTGCCAGGTGCTACTGCGATGGCCCCTGCTGTTGCTGTAAGGAATGAGCTGTCCTGAATCTCTGACCCAGGAGTCTTACCTCATCTATCTTGTTCATTAAACCATGGCTCCCAAGTAGAGTAGCCTCAGCTGGGGTAACCTACCTCATGCTATTTAGGGGGAAGAAATGTTCTCTTGCCCTCTTTCCCACCACATGGATGAGAAGCTGGCTGGTGGGAGGCCTTCGATCTGTGAAAATTCTCAGTTTTCTCCTGAGCGTCCCCTTTTCATCCTAACCGCATTAGTTACGTCTGCATCACCGTGAGAGGACACCAGACAGAAACCACCAAAAGGAGACATGATTTATTTTCACGCTCACGGTTCCAGAGCAGCTCAGTTCGGGGCGGTGGCAGATGTGGCTGCTGTTCACATCATGGTAGACAGGAAGCAGAGAGTGACTAAAACCAAGGGCCAACCACAACCCTCAAAAGTCCACCTTTACTGCTTCTATCAGCCACTGGCAACTTCTCAAGTTGCCCCAGATTCCCCAGATAGTGACAATAGCTGGAGGATAAGCATTGAAAACTTGGGCATCGGTGGGTACCAACCCTTCTCTCCCAAACTGTCTATGTCTGTTCCTCTTAAAGGACTTCTAGGAAAAAAAATCTAAAGGAAGAAGGAAAAGGGCAAATTAAACAGCCCGATTTTATTTCCTGAATGAATACTTCAAACGCACAACAAATGTTATTTTGACTTTTTTTTTTAAATAGGTGGTAGCCATGATCTGTGTTTCTATTTTCCCAGTCTTCTACTCCTTGGCTGCCTAAACATACAAAGTTGTCTGTGTCACTAGCATCCAGCACAGAGCTGTGGCTGGGTGATGCAGGTTGGACCTTCTGTATAGCATTTGGGGAGTGATATGAACATAATGCTGTGGTAAAAACATTTCTTTTGAAAGTAGTGTGGTTGTCGAGTTATGACTCAGTGGAGTGAGCTTGGGCAGAAAAGGGGTGGCAGCTGGAGCCCCAGTCGTGTGGCAAACTCTCTGAGGGACAGAAGTGGGAGAAGGCAAGCTACTCTGCCACTCTGGTGCTCTCAGCACCAGCCAAGAATGTATACAGGCCTTCCTGGACCATTCACTGCACTCACCTACCTGGAGATCAGAAGTTAGAAATGGGCAACACCACTTAGAAATGACAACGTAAATGAAAATTTCAAAATTGACACACAAACATTCTAGAAATATAGAGGATATAGCTAAAAAATAAATCCACAAGTCTACATGTAAGACACGAGACTGTGACTCAGATACTAACAGTTGCACATCCGGTTTTATTCATATTTAAAATATCGTGTACTTACATTTTAGACACACATGTAAACAAACACACGTACATTGGATATGAGGACATTACGTATTTTCTAGTGTGTTATCTTTTTATCTTTGCATACACTATTCTGTGACCAAAAATTATAAATCCACAGACTGTTTGGGTGGGTCTACATTATTTAGCCTCTGGTCTTTGATCCTATCAATCTATTTTCTGCTTTCTTGGTCTTAGGAACATTGCTGGAACATATACCAGGGCTCTATATCTTGGGACACTTACCTAGCAATGTTCTTGAATAAGCCTCTAGAAAAGGAATTTTTAGTCCAAATAATATGCATATATTTAGAGCTTGCATCCTATTACAACCATGCCCCCAAAAGCCTCCATTCATAGGTCCATCAACAATCAGATAGACATTTTGAGCCGATGCTAGTCCCTGCTTCATTCTGAGGAAAGGTTTGAGAATCATCTGATGTTAGGTTTCTTAGGCTGTCTCCATTTGTGGCGAAGGAAAAACCACTGGTAGCCGTGTGCGGCTTTTCTCTGATGGTGTGGCCTGGCAGTTCTGTCCAAAGGGAAAGAGTGTCCTTGAGTCTGTGCCATAATATACACGGATGATGAAAACAACCAAGACCAATAGTCTTCAGACTTTCAAAGAAATAAACGCAGTGTAAGAATATGGGGTCCAAAACCAGGTTGGCTGAGGTAAGTATATTCAGTGTTCAGTGCTGTTAAACAGACAATGGGAGTCCTATTCTGCTGGACATCCCATGACAGGCTGACCAGATCCTCTGAGGCTGCAAAGAAGTTATCACCCATGACTGCGTCTCATCTGGCACTTGGTGACAGAGAGGTGTGCTTCCAGACTCAGTGTGTTGTCATTTTCTGTCTCATTTCAATGCAGGACTGGTAGAAGTCTGAGTTCTCAAAGTGATTAGAGAGACAGAGACTCCAGACTTGCATAACGTCATGGAATCATAACAGTGAAATTCCAGATGTTTCTCATGTTCTGCAGCGACTCACAGGGCCTCACTACACGCAAGGGGAGGGGATTTTGCAGGGGTGTGCATTCCAGGGGACAAGGATCATAGAGGCACCTTAATGTCTGGTTCGTCATAATAAACAATCAGAAGCCTCAGAAGCCTCTCTCCTTAAAGTGTTTGTTTTGTTTTGTTTTGTTTTGTTTTTTTGGCCTGGATAGACAGGAAAGCCAAAAGTTTAGGAAAATGTAAAATCTGAAACTCATTGACTGAAAGTAGTCATTTCTCCTGTCTCTTCTCAAGTGGAGGTGAATAACCCCCCATTGTGGAAACAATGTTTGGCCTGAGGTAAATGTGGCGTCTTCAAAGGTGTTCCCCCAAGCATGTGTTTTATGTTTTCTTGGAATTTGGTTCTGCCTCCCCAATGACTAAGTCATTTCCTCCCAACTCTGTCTCATGGAATGAGGTGGCATATCCAAACCCATGTCATAATGACCGCATCGGAGACGTTTTTCCATGTGAATTTCTGTGAACTATTCTTATGCTTTAATTACTATGTCTCCCCAAGACCAAGCCTTGAGTCGCCACAGCTCCTAAAAATTTTTAAAACATGCAAATGACAGCTGGCAGTCAGAACTGTTCTTTAAAATTATATGAATGGAAATGACATTGTGGCTCAGTTTGTAGACTGTTTGCCTAGTGAACGTGAAGCCCTGGCTTCCCTCACCAGGACTGCATAAAAGCCAGTGTTGTTTACACACATAGAACCTCTGGTACTTGAGGTGGAGACAGCAGGATCAGGACTTCAAGGCTGTACTCCTTGGTTACATAGAAAGTTCTAAACTAGACTGAGATACGTGACACTTTGTCTCAAAAAAATATTATTGGGCTGGTAAGATGGTCCATTACCTCCAAGCCTGACGACCTGAGTTCAACCCCCACAGTGTCCGTGGCATCTTGTTTAAGCCTGTAGCCATGTATACACTCTGCACTCAACTCTTGCCTTCTGGTAAGCAGCTATAATCCACCATTTCCTCAGGGAAACATTAGACTCCATCCAGACCCTTTGAGGGGAAAATGGGAAGGAAACAAGATTCTTATACATTTTTTTTCCTAAGAGAATCTTTTAAAGGACCTATGTGATGTGGAACGTGACGGTTCTTTGGAGAGTCTGTTGTGCTGGATGATGTTTTGATAGGGCAAACATGTGAAGGAAAGTTTTACTGAAGCAGACACAGGTGAAAGACTAAGGCAGACTTGTGAAGGAGTGTTTCGCTGAAGCAAACACAGGAGAGAGGATGTACTGCTAAAGTAGGCACATGAAAGGACATGTGATGAAGGATTCTTTGCTAGTGACATGCGTGTATTGTTCTGCCTTACACTGTATAGTTGAGCTGCATTTGTCGGGGCTCCATAGAGAGAAGTGCATCAAAAACCTTCTGATGATGTGCTGCACTTTCTTGCCACTTCCTTGGACTCGGGCTGATGGGCAGAGTGATGTCCGCTGAGACGGACTCATGTGCTGAGGCAAGACACCTGGTGAGGCAAGACCTGTGGAGGACACGTGATGTGTGCCCAATGGACAGTGGTGGAGGCTAGTCCATGCTTGCTTATAGAGCTACCTGTGCAAATCTTGTGGGTCTTGTATCTTTGCTAACCTTTGATTCCCTGAGAGAGGCACAGCTGAAAACTTCTCTTGGCATACCTTCTGGGTCTCTCCTGCTGACTCAAGTCAAGGCTGTCTCTACTAGGCAGTACCACTGTTGCTGATTGGTGTTTGCTATCCTGACTCTACCAAACTGGACTGCTGTTGTGTCTGTGAAGTGTTTGCAAGTGGATTGAGCTACCACTGCCACCCTGTGAACTGAACTGCCGATTTCCAGAGAACACAGATGGGAGTTGCTCCAAAGAACCATTTCTAAATAGGTCCACTTCCCCTGTATCCTTTCTTTTCCACTACCTCTGGTGGGTGGTGGGCTAAAAGGGAGGTTAATGTGTTTAAGGACCATCATTAAAAATAGGCTTTGAAAAAAATAAAGTTAAACCTATAGTTAGAACCAAACAAACCCTGAAAGTTGTGGGGATTGATGGATGGAAGATGTGAGCTATAGTCAATCAGTGAATACTGCAGATGTCCTGTAAGGTGTGGTTTCTATGTAAGTCATTAGTTAGATCGTCTTCTTTCACAGAACAAGCAGTAGGTTTTTTTTTTTTAATTTATTTGTTTGCTCTGTGTGTGTGTGTGCGCGCGCACGCGCATAAGGGAAGTACATAATGGTAAAGCAAGGTGTTTCCTGGTAGTGTTAAGAGCCTCTTCTAGGCTCTCCACCCACCAGCTCCCAGTGTCCGGGGTCTCTCAGGAAGGGAAGCATGACTTCAGCCTGAAGAGAATTGACTCTCCAGGCAGATACAGGAGGTGATTAGGTCAGAAGTGGCCTGTAGGTCTCTGTGGTGAGTCATGTGCCTTTGGAAACACAGGAAACATGTGGAAAGATGAAGCAGGAGCGACAAGGAGCTTAGATGAAAAGTTTCTTGGTCCAGGAATTGGGCAAAGAAGCTAGGAAACTGGGAAGGGTCAGCCTGTAGTGTTCAAAAATGTTATTAGCAAAGACCCATTTAGCTTCTCCACTCCCGTTGGTGGTACTGGGGATTAACTAGGGCATCACACATGCTAGGAAAGCATGGTCCCACTGATTATCTACTAAGCCCTTCTCAACTCATTCTTCATCTCCATCTATCAGATGTTGGCACTTTTAGGTTTGAGTTTTGTAGGTGTGTTATCACAAGGACAATAATTATATTTAGGGACTATGAGTTCATATGAGCAGCTCTTAACTAATTAAATATGAAAAACCCCTTGTATTAGCCTGTTTGTTTGTGGTTGATATTATTGTTGCTATAACAAAAATAGCCAAGACTAGGTAATTCTTCAAAAAAATAGAGAAATGTGTGGTTCACGGTCATGGTGGCTGGCAGTTCAAAGGCATGATGCTCACAGAGGGGCTTGTAATGTGGTAGGGGATGAAATGGGCAAGCCCATGCAGAAGAGACAAAACACAATTCATCACACCCTACTACCATGGTAACTAATCCCATCCCATGAGAATGTGGATTCACTGGCTGGGAAAAAGTGTGCATCCCCCTTTACAACCCAATCATTGTGTAAGGATCCAACACTGCAGGACTACCACAATATCAATCAAAGGTCAGCATCAGCTTCGGAGGGTACAGACCATACTTAGATGGTCTTAATCATCTGAGTACCTTCATCTCAGGTCATCATCTGAGGTTCTTGGTGAGTGTAAATTGGATGTAGGGTTTTAACCCAGAACAGGCAGAATATAGGAAAATACAAACGCGCACTATTAAATCAATTTAACTGATTAAAAGGAGTCTCCGTGCTCTAATGAGTTAGACTGGAAAACTAGGGTACCTGGGCCTCCTTGGCACTGGAATGAAAGAAGACATATAGGGAAGGACGTTGGGACTCTGGTCCAATAGTTGGTCCCTGTTCCCCTTCGCTGAGAAGGACTTATAAGAACTGCCTTCAGCATGTATTGGAAAATGCCACGAGCCCTGATGTGCTTTGCTTTGGAAACTGTCTCACCATTGTATCCCTGGCTAGCATAGAACTTGTGACTTGTTATGTAGACAAAGTTGGCCTTGAACTCTCTATATACATCTGCTGGCCCCTGTGTCCTAAGAGCTGGGACTAAAGGCATTTGCCACTATAGGTCATGGTTTGACCAATCAAGGGGCTGCATGACTTAGAACAAAAGCAGTCTCGGGCTTACTCATGCTAGACTCAAGTGTAAAAAAAAGTAACTGCAGAACTTCCTATAACTGACCCACAGTCTTTTAATGTCCCCTAACGCCCACACTAATGACTAACAGAGGTGCCAGTGGACTGAAGTTTGGTCTAGTTTGGACTTGGGTTATTCCAGTACACTCTGTCTTTGCAGGTGATTCAAGTTTTCCAGGTATTACTACACTTTCCTGTCCTTCTCCAAGAGGAGGTCTGTCTATGGAGAGGTTCCAGAACTTTGGTCACTAGGGGAGAGAAAGGTCCTTTGAGTTGTACTGGTCCATAGCTATGAGCCTAATGGCATTTGTAGGTTAGCTGCCCTGCTGTTAGCTCAGGCTGTATGGAGGAAGCTCATTGCTGAGGTATCTCTGGAATACTATGGTCTGTTTTCCCCTGACTTGGATAGGGCAAAATGTCTTCCTTGATGACTCAAGCCCATCCTGAATCCTTGAACTCTGGACTTTCTGGAATCTAGTAGATCTTCTTTCCAGGTTTAGGAAACCTGGCAAGGAACCTAGAATGTGCCTTGTGTGGCCATATTTTTCCACGAGATCAGGGAATGGGTACTAGCAGATCTCTCAATCTATTGGTCTGGGACTCTAGTCATTCTATTCTGAATTCTTCATCCAGGCCTTAGTTATGTCCTTTGGACCAGGACAGGAAGCCGAGGATGATGGAAAGGTGATAGTAATGGTCTCCAACTCGTGATGGCTCAGCTTACACTTTTCAGCCTTAAGATAGTGCAAAAGCAAAGCACATTTAAAAACCCCATCACACAGCTTTGACTTTTGTTCTTGTGCTGGGATAGCAGCATGCTATATGATACTCTGGTGATGGAGGCCAGTGTCAGCCAGTTGCATCCCAGTCACCAAGCAGTCTGAAAGAAGGCAAATGGAGCAACAGAAGACTGCTTTTAAGGTAAGTATTTACTAGCTTAGGAATGATCAAAGCATTGTTGGCTTACATGGGTTTTCTTCCTATGGCATTTCCAATGTAGGGAGAATTCATTGCAATATGATCCCGTGATAAGTCAAGGAGTAGCATTGCTATACTGCCCAGATACACTCAGTTCCCTGGGAAAACGGGGTGAGAATGATGTTCCCTCCATAGCAAAGGCTCATATGTAAAACTCTGTGCAGTCCATGATAATGGAGATGGGGTGTGGATAAAACATGGTAGAGGAGAACCAGATCACACATGAAGCATTACATGCCAGAACAGAACAGTCCTATCCAGTGAGCTTTCTAAATAATGAACATCCTTTGAATGGGCTCATTCAGCATGGCAGCCATTATTTTTAACACATGCGTCTCTCAAGAACTTGAAACATGACTGGTGCCTCCACAGAGCTGAAATTCTAATTTAATTTTAATCATTTACAGTTAAATTTAAATAACACTTGGGACCTCATGGTGCTTAAATGGTAGTTTCGATACTGAACAGTACAATTCTCTTATCTTTTATGGGAAACTTCTGATGGTCTGATTTATGGGCTCCTTTTCAGGTTGATTTTTTAAATGTAAAACATTTACATTTATGTTGGGCTAACAGCATGAATGTATTCATTTGATATAAACTATTCAGCTTGTTTTTATGGAGTAATACTCTGTGTGCTTTATTTGTTTGCTTATTCATTTTGTGATGGTTAGTTTTGAACCCAGGGCCTTGTATATAGTAGTCAAGTGCTATACCCCTGAGCTACCAAGCAACTCTATACTATTTAATTAATACATTATATGTTAATTTGGCACCAAGACAATAACTATCATACTTTTGAAGTAATGGTGAACAAAGATAATGTTCAAGTTATCTGGTAGGATGTAATATGGTATAAGACTATCTCACATATATTGATATTAAAGTTATGTATACCACTAATGTTAGCATGGTTTGGGTTAAGTTAGAATTTAGTTAAAATAAATATCCAACTATTTTCCTTGAATTTATATACTTTCTGAACTCTTTTACATACCTTTTGAGGATATATTTTTGGTTTTTTTTTAAAGCTGTGCTCTAGACTTATGTGAAGAAGGAAGACAGGTTGACAAGGTTAATTCACACAAGAAATATCTGTGGAATTCCCACTCCATGCCAGATATTAGACTAGACACTAGGCAACCGTTTTGAATAAGAGGGACAAGGCTGGATAATCCCACAAGCACATATATCTCAGTGGAAGAGCAAGACAGACATTGGATGAAGTAGCTGAGAATCTCAGACTGCTGCAAATGCTGTGGAGAAAACAGTAGAGAGCTGATGGAGACGGGACTCAAAGGCAAAGTGGCTGCTTTAGATTGGGCAAGTAGCAACATCTAACAGAAATGACATTTGAGTTGAGGCTAGCTTGGAAAAAGAAGCCAGACACACAGGGTGTGAGGGCTCGCCCACAGCTAAAGGTGCCAAAGTCACAAGGGGTGGGTGTGACAAGGCAGCAGAGTCACAGAAAGAACACTGAAGAAGGTTGAGGACAGAGAGGCGGGTGCACCCAAGTCAGCTGTAGCCCTGGGTTTGTGAGCTGTTTTTCAGAAGGGCAGGGAATTCATGTTTTATTTGAAGTTCACTCGTAGTAAAAGAATGGTTGTGATCCTTTCAGAATAGATTATGTAGGGAAAGTGGGAGCAGGAAGCTTCATGTAGGCAGCTATGGTTGTTACATAGTGTGGTAAGCAGATAGAGAAAAGCGAGTGACTTAGGACAAGTCACAATAGGATGCATGGAATCTCAGGATGATGTGGAGAAAAGTCACTTACTTAGATGAAAGAATGACAATGAGAGGTGGATTTGGAGGCTGTTTTAGTTAGGGTTCTATTGCTGTGGAGAGACACCATGATGAAAGCAACTCTTATAAAGAACATTTAATTGGGGCTGGCTTACAGGTTCAGAGGTTCAGTCCATTATCATCATGGCAGGAAACATGGCAGTGTCCAGACAGACAGAAGGCCAGAGTTCTAGACCTTGAGCTGAAGACAACAGGGTCTCTTCCACACTGAGTGGAGCTTGAGCATAGGACCTCAAAGCCCGCCCCATAGTAACACACTTCTTCCACCAAGGCCACACCTCCTAATAGTAGCACTTCCCATGGGCCAAGAGTACTCAAACCACCACAGGGGCAAAGTCAAGATTCTGGTTTTGAGTATCATAATGGAGATGCCCGGCTACAGGGGTCTGAAGCTCTGCGGTAGGGGTAAGGCTTGTGCTGTACATGTCAATCATCTACATTTGTGGATGTAGATGTCTCACTTGCCATGTTGTGTCATTGCCATGGAAATGGCTTTTTATCAGCATGCTGGAGATGAAAACCAGTAAAACAGAAAGGATGAGGTGTGAGCCCTAGGGGAATTGAATGTTTGGGACTGACCACTGAGGATTTTATCGTGCACCTGTTTTAGCCTAAACCTTCAGTTTGGTGTGTGTTTCCAATGGCAGGACAAAAGCCCTCCAGATCTTGGAAACTGTCAATGTTTGAGATGATGACCCACACAGACCTCCTGTCTGCAAGGGTTCATTACCAAACATTCCAGTCACCATTACCACAAACGTGCTTCTTTTTTTGAGTTCAGACTCCTTTAATCTCCTCCTTATATTTGAACATTATCCCCAACTTGTGAGTCCCATCTTCCTTTGTAGATTTCCAAGAATTCATCCTATAGGATAATCTGGGCTCTTCTTTGTCAGAATCTGTTGTCCACACCTGGCTCGACAGCCTTTCTGGGAGGGTCTGAGAGCCACTTATCCTTTAACCAATTCTTTTGGTGCTCATCCAGTGTTGATGTATGAGTTTCCCAGGAAACACCCCCAGACAGAGATCTGTGTGTAAGAGGTTATTTTGGAGGGGTTCCCTTAGGATGTGAAAGCAAAAAAACCAGGGCCGGGCAAAGGGAGGAGCTGAATTGTGACACGGTTCCAGGAGACCCCTCACCTGATCACACAGGAGCTCTCAAGCTTGGGGCCCTTTGGAGTTGCCCTGAATGTACCAACAGGGGTTCAGAACATTTCATTCTTCTCTTAGTTACTTTACCTGTTTCTATGACAGAAGCAACTTAAGAGAGAAAACATTTGTTTTGGCTCACAGTTCGTGTACTCTATCTCCAGGGAGATGTCCTGGAGGCTCAAGGCAGTAGTTACATTGTATCTGCCATCCCGGAACAGAGAGCAATGAGTGTTCAATTCACTTTCTTTCTTTCTTTTTTATTTTTTAATTAATTGATTGATTGATTGATTGATTTTCAATTCATTTTCTCTTCTTTATTCAGTCCAGGAGCCATGTACATAGAACGGTGCTGCCCAAATCGGGTCTTTCCACTTCACTTGATAATCAGATAAATCGCTCACAGGTTTGATCAGTATCTAACCTTATCTATACAACCCAGGAAGCCTGTCTCTGGGTGATCCCATCAAATTACTAATCAATATTAACCATCACTTCACTCTTAGTTCTTAAACACAGATTGACTCAAAGAAGACACATATCCTTGGACAAAGTAACTTCCTTAGGCAGAGAGAGCAATTCCTGGTCAGGGATGCAATTAAGAGCAGTCGGCCATTGGCATTCCTGGTAAAAAAAAAAAAAAAAAAAAAAAAAAAAAAAGCATTGCAGTTTGTAGTCTATGCGTTCACTAGATTCTAATAAACAGTATAATCCAGTACACAGTTTGAGTAAGAGACTGGGGCTCAGAAACAGTAAATGAAGTAGCATAAAAGGAGTAGAGATGAAGCTCAAGCCCTAGTCTATCACTCCAGATCTCATCTCTTTGTACCAGATTGGATCATTGCATCATTTCTGCATAAGCAAGCTAACCAAGAGCCTGGATCGCACCTGCCAGTTGTGTCTATTCTCTTCCCTCCCACCCTTCTTCTTTTACGTGTGTTGATATGTATGCTTATGTGTGCACATGTTCACATACATGTGTTTGCATGCCAGAGGTTGACAATAGATGTCTTCCTCTGTCGCTTCCCGCCTGGAGCTTGACAATTTGTCCAGACTGCCTGGCCAGAAGCCCTGGGCATTCTTTTGTTTCTGCTTCACTGGTTTTGGGATTACAGATCTGCGCTGCTCCCTGGACATCTTACGTGGGTGTTGAGGATTGAACTAGAGACCGAAGGCTTGCACAGTAAACACTTTACCAGCTGAGCCATCTTCCCAGCCCTGGGTCTGCCAGTTTTAAATTTTTGAGTCACATCAGCCCATCAGATTAAGCTAGAATCTGGGATTGTGAAGTTCATCTGGAGAAGTCATATGTGAAAAGGGAGTAGGGCGGGTTGTGCACCAAGCGGTGTGTGGAGCCTGGTGCCAGGCATTACTTGTGTCAGTCACTTTTCTTGTTGCCTCAACAAAACACCCAAAAGAGGAGCTTAAGGGAGGGAAGGGTGACTTTAGTTCACAGCGAGAGTCCAGCCCGTCACAGTAGGGAAGGCACTGCAGCTGCAGGAGCTTGAAGTAACTGGTCACATTGCATCTGCAGTCAGGAAGCAGAGAGAGAGAGACCAATGATGGATATCAACTCCATTTTTACTCTTCTTGTTATTTGGTCTGGATCTCTGGTCCATGGTGTAAACCACCCACATTTAATGTGAGTCTTCTGTCTTAATTAACGTAATCTGGACACTCTCTCACAGACATGCTCAGAAATCAGTCTCCTAGGTGATTCTGGATCCTATAAAGTTGACAGCAATATTAACCACAGCCACTGCTCAGAAGGTACCTGTTACTGCCCTCAAGCTCCCATGGAGGATCTGAAAAAGCAGCCAGAGGTCTATCAAATATATCAATATCAGTGATGCTGGAAACATAAAAGAGAGGTGGGACTTTTCCTACAGCTGTGCAGTGGACAAGCGAGGGCCAACAAAAGCAAGCAGCAGCTGCAGTGCACACTCTAATCCCTGGTCACCAGCATCAGTCAGCAGTGGCACTAGCAGCAGGTGCTCTGACCTCCAGCTGGCAGCTGTCCCGATTGACCTTGAAACCAACAGATTTCCATTCCCCCAGCTCTTCCAAACACTCAGTAAGTCCTGTATTTCCTGGATTTGTCTTTCTGATGGAAACACTTGGAATGGTTTTATTTTTTACTGTGCTGAACGTGACACAGAGCCCCAGCGTGAGGCTAGTCAGGGCTTGCTCTACTTTCTGTGCACACGCATGAAATAACTGGGGAGAAGATGTTTTCCTCCCAGAGTATAATATGGCAATAAACACAAAACAAACCATGTCCCTAATTGCTGAGATCGATCTCCAGGGAAACAAGCACCACTGTTTCAAGCAGGTGAACTTGAAGCCTCCTCTTGGTGTATGGGTTGTAAAGGCCAGCCTGTACAACCACAATGCTTGCTTGGTTCCAGTGTAGTCATATCCTGTGCCTCCTTTAGCCAACAACGTAGAGTCACTGAGAGATACACAAGAAATCTTATCAGATTAGTCTTTCCCACTGTACTGATAAGATATAGGCTTTTCTAGTGAAGGAGATGCATGGCAGTTCACAGCCATGGACCATCAGCCAAATGCCAGACAAAGCCAGAGGCACCAAAAGCATTGTAAACAAATGAAGAACACATTATAGACTAGCATTCCTGCTTCCAAAGAATGCTAGAAAAGCAGTGGACTTTTATAAATCAAGTCCCTTGGGTTTGTAGCAAAAAAAAAAAAAAAAAAAAAAAAAAAAAAAAAAAAAAAAGACATTAGCCTGCTAAAGTGTGGGAATTTTTTTTTAAAAAAAGATGTTTGTATGTTTGTATTTTTTCTTTCTTTATAGAAGTGTATTGAATTTTATACTATGATATTAGCATGAGACTTTTGAAAGATGGGATGAAAATATATGGCTCAAAGTGATGTGTTTGTGTTTTAAGTTTGCAAGGAGTAGATTGTGCTAGCTAGCTTAAATGTAAACCTAACATTCACCTGGAAAAAAAGTCTTAATGAGGAATTGTCTAGATCAGGTTGGCTTTGACCATGTTTGTAGCGAGATTGTCTTGATTTTTATTTAACCTGGGAAAACCTAGCCCATTGAGGGCAGTCCCTAGGCAAGGACTTTTGAACAGTCTAAGAAAGGAGAATGCTATCTGAAAACCAGCAAACAGGATGCATTTATTCTCTTTGCTTTTGGCTATGGTTGTGACGTGCCTGTTTTCAACTCTCATATTTAGTTCCCCACAATGATTGACTGTAACCTGCAATCATAAGCCGAATACTCACCCTCTCACCCCCTCAGACTTGTTTCAAACAAAGATGCCATTTATAGAGAAAGCTCAAACTGGAAAACCTACCCACAAACACAGAATCCGCCACCCAAAAGATGCTATGAAGCCTTCAGTTAAATGATACACAAAGGAAGAAAGGATTAAGGAGACATGAAGGCACCCTCACTTTAACAAGACTCAATACAATGCCTACCTTCTGCTTCATGCGTCCGATGTTCTCGGCAAAAGCTGGTCCTACTTTAGGGTTGTGGGTACAGTGAGTTCTAGTAAATCTTGTGTAATAGATGCATTCATGTGTTCCATCTTTTTAACAGTCTTCTTAATTAGGGAGCTGTCCTTTTAGCAAAGCATTTACACAGTTACTTTATTGCATTTGAATTCAACATTAGCTTCAATAGACTTAATATAATTTTATGAGTTTTTTTTTTAATTGCTGTACAGTGAAGGGAATTTATTTTATCATTATAATGGAGTTATTCTAATGGACACTTAATAGCTGTTGGTGCAGAAGCCTGCAAAATGCTATTAAGAAGGTAAGACCTTACACATGTGGTAGATGGTTGTGGTTTTGCTGGTCTTGCCTTTATTAGTACAGTCTGATTCTGAGAGCTTCAATTTCCTTATCTGTGAGATGAGACCAGGATCATCCTTGCCTCGAAGCTATTATGGACACCAAGTAAAACATCCTCCATGAAAGGGCTTTACAAAGTATCTAAAACTGTGCACTTCTGGGATTTTCTCTTCATGTAGAAGCCCCAGTCCTCTTACCTGTCTGGGAATAGTACTGGTGTGTGAATTTTAGAGACAGAGGAATAGACTGGCTTTTGGGGATGTGTGGATGATGAAGAAGCTAGTTCAGAAGGCTTTGCATGGAGCATATACAGAGGTAAGCACCCCGGGTATTGGGGAATGAGAGAGGATAGCCAGGAGCAACAGAGATCAGTGGTGGGGTTACTCAGACCTGTGCTATGGGCACATGTTGACATCCCACCTGTACCTCCGATTCGTTATACCAAGTTGTCTTCCCGGCCTCTGCCCGCTCAGTCTCATCTGAAACCTCATGTTACTCACTTTAGAGCTCAAAGAAACAGTTCTTCTCTTTCAGCACACCATTGTTTGGGAATATCATCTTTGCTCTGGAGTACTAGGATTTCATTTTTGGGGGTCAAGTACATGAATAACCCTTTGAACGTGGGTGAACTGGACCTTGACTGACATCAGGTTTCCCCTGCCTACTCAAAGCGCTATTAGATATGTCTCGTCAGTGTCTTTTCTCAGTCTGAAGACAAAGATTAATATAAGTCGGCCACAGTATCTTCTGAATAATGCCGAACCATCGTTATTCCAATACACACCTGTTATCAGTCTTCTTTATCATTGTGTTCCATAGCACCATAAGAGCATTAGTCACTGGCAAGGGAGACAGCTCAGTGGGAAAAAGAGCTCACCATAGCAACCCAAAAGATCTGACTTTCAATCCCTGGTATGTCCGAAAAGTTGGTATGGTAGCATGCATCTGTTAACCCGGTGTTCCTATAGTTACATGGGAGATGGAGACAGGAGAATTGCCATGAAGCTCGTGGCCTGGAGTATGATACAATGGCATAAACAATAAAAGAAACCCATCCTCACACAAGGTACAAGGTCAGAACCAATTCCCAAAAGTTGTCTTCTTGGGCTGGCAAAATGACTCAGTTGGACACCTAGCCTGGCAACCTGAGTTCAATCCCTACACCCCATATGGTAGAAAGGGAAAAACGGCCTAAGAAAATATATCTTCTGACCTCCACATGTGTGTTACATATGCCCACATACATGTAGGTCCCCACATGCAAACATACACATGTGCAAAGTAAATAATGGTTAGAGAAGAAAAGCTCTTTCCTGAGTTCCCAAACCCACACACCATATACATACACATTCCGAAACAATAATAATATTTAAGATCATGGAGGGAATGTAGCAGGCTATGTGCATAACACGTATGAAACTCTGGGTTCCATCCCATGTATGAAAAAAAATCATGACAATCAATGCAAAGTTTTATTGTATTTTAAAGTATACAGGCTTGGAGGTCATAGCTGTCGGGCAAAGAGACAGAAAATGTAGGTTTGAAGCAGATAGTCACATGTGTTACCCAGTGACACATAGTCACCGGGTAAGTTTGAACAAGTTTTACTCTATCTGCTGGGGTCTCAGTTTGCCAAGGTCTTAAAATGGAGATAACATCTACTTCCCAAGGCAAAACATCAAAGATTAAAGATAATGCAGGATGAAAAAGCTTTAGCAAGATTCATGGCAGGGCCTTACTCTGTTGATTTCATCTTACAGACATGGACACATGTCCTTATTTATTGCCATCTCATTGATATTAGAACACTTGACCCCACTCTTAGCTCACACACTGACTGACAAACGTCCTAGCAGTAGGTCGAGGGGGGTTGGGAGACATTCTTTGTTTTTCTGGCTTCCTTCCCCTTCTCGATAACATTGCCATTTAGCTTAATAGTGGTCATGCCCTTCTTGGCTGACCTCTCAATTAAAGATCAAAACAGAGTCATGTGCCAATTTTAACTCCGTCTAAATGATGTCTGGACATTGAAGCTTTTGTACACCCTAATATGACCTTGAGAATCCACACCACGGGAAGGGTGAAGTGAAATCTGGTCTGATTTTGCACTTTTGTGTGACCAAGGAGAGTGTGCACTGACTAGAGTTAAGTGTGGAGGCCAAGTGCTTTTCCACACCGATCTTCCCCACTCAGAAGGCAGTTTGCCAGGATAAGCCAACGCTACATCTGAAGGGATTTTCTTCAGTGCAGCTCAAGGGAGAGGAGTGTTCAACTCAAAAGAGAAAACCTTGTGAGAGCCTACATTGTTTGTGATGAAATCAGCCACTATGTAGATGCCTGAAGGAAGGAAACAGCATTACACTCTTCCTCAGCCATGTTCTGACTGAGAACTGCTTGAGAGGTAAAAGAACAGATTGAGGCAGAGTCAAAACACCATCTTTTTTGTTGTTGTTTGTTTGTTTGTTTTGTTTTGTTTTTCGAGACAGGGTTTCTCTGTGTAGCCCTGGCTGTCCTGGAACTCACTCTGTAGACCAGGCTGGCCTCGAACTCAGAAATCTGCCTGCCTCTGCCCCCCAGGTACTGGGATTAAAGGTGTACGTCACCACTGCCCGGCTAAGACACCATCTTTATTATTGATAATGTTACTATTAAGTATGTCCAGAATATGGCTTCTGGACACATTATGTACACCTGTAGTCTTTGACTTGGAAAGCTGAAGACAAAGGATTACTTGAGCACCCCCTCTCTGCTCCCCCCCACTCCGAAGTTCAAAATTAGCCTCAGCAACATAGTGGGGGCTTCCCCTCCCCGCCTCAAAAGGAGGAGAAGGAAGAGGGAGGAGATAAAGGAAGAGAGGAGGAGGAAGGTGAAGAGGCAGCTGACAGCTATGGGTGTCTTTCTCTTGTATCTTACATGTCCAAGCAAGTAGATCGGGCCACATCAGCCAGGACTTTCCTGCTGTTTTTTTCACATGTGTAAAAGGCGTACAGGGACCTCTGCTCTCTGCAGGTGAACAAGTCCCCAAGAAAGAGAAAGAGAGAAGAGACAAACTTGGGGATTCAAACTCAGGGGTGTGTGCCCACAAGCCTCCTTTTAAAGTCGCCCTGAGGAGAAATCAAGGATCGCAGGCTGAAAGCAAGAACAAAAAGAATGTCATGTTTGTGAAAGTCCCTCCTCACAGAAGGGACCATCAGCTCCTGCAAAGAAGGAATGAGACCAACCTTTCCTTCTTGAAAGTGAATTTCACTTGACCAGTTAACTCTGGAAGTCCACAGCTCATCGCGTTTGTTCTTCTTAAAGCTGACAACTGGGAGAGAACACCCATTTTTTAAGAATACTTGTAGATTGCAAAATATTTGGCTGCCGCGTGCTTCCGTTCCCTTGTTACAAAGCGTTGTCCTCCGGGCTATCTACAGCGTTCATTATAAATCCATCTATCAGCTCCATCCTCACAAGACAGCAGTGGAGGAGCCATTGGAAATGAAAAGGTTGAGCAACAGCTGACGGCTGATCTCCAGATCAGAGACAATGCTGTGAAGTGTAGCAAGATGGCTTCCCCGACCCCCGACCCAAGATGGCTTCCCCCACCCCCTACCCCAGCCTGGATTATTTCTTAGTGCTCCTGGTTCTGCTGGCAGGAGTCCTACTGAATTCAGGAAAACCATATGAAATTCCTCCTGGGTGTTGCCAAAATAAATTGTTAATCATATCAGATGTAGCACTGAAGAGTATTTATCACCGTCACTGTTCTGTTTTGTAACTGCTCTCTCTTGCTTTGTTCAGGATGAGAGGAGTAGAAGCCCCGGCTGTACATGCCACGTCTTGTTATCTGCCAGAGAGGAGAGAACAGGGGCTTGGGGGCCAGACAGGGTTCATGGGGTCAGCGAGAGGGCACCCCAATACTAACAAAAGATGGCTCTGTTGTCCGATTTTAAATAGCCTCTGGAGATATTAACCGTCTGGATTCATTGCGAGCTTGGAGTGTGAGCCCCTCGCAGAGGTTGGGCTGGACGGTGTACAGAGGGACACAGAGGTTTGTACCTGTGGGTTTCAATGTGGTTTCGCCAGCTGCAGAACTTACATGAGAAGACTGCAATTGTTTCCAGTACCTGGTTTAATTATGTGGAGCCACGCATACCCAGGCAGTTACAGGACTACTATTAGTCGCTTGCAGGAGAAAGAAAGAAATCGATCATAAGCAAGAAAGTGATGACCCAGATTTTCTTAATGGGGAAAAAAAAAGATGTCAATGGATCCAGAATAGACAAAATATACCCTGGGGTGAGTCCCACTGGCATGGCTAAACAGACTGAAAGGAAACAAGGAGGTATTTAAACATCATTGTTGTTGTTGTCACCATCACCATCTGTGAGGAGCCACATTTGCCATTAAAAGATGGCTCAGGCTTCTGCTTCCTGGTTCTTCACGGAAGCTTTACTTGAGAATGCGCCTGCGCGTGGCGCGAAAACCGAGTATGACAATTGGATGAAAGATTTGAGCCAATGAGGGATCTGCACGTCTCCCAAAGCTCTATTTAAGCAGCGGGCTTTCTGAGCTCGGAGTCCTTCCCTCCACCTCACCATATTGAAGAGCTGTTCAATAAATGCTGTCAGAAGAATCCTGAGTGTGGCGTGCTCCTTATCAGCGAGGTAGCGCGTCGCAACCATCATCACCATCATCACCACCATCACCATCATCGTCATCTAGGGTAGATGGGGTCATGTGAAGGCTCTTATTTGTTTGGGCTAGCATGTGTGCACTGGTCTTCGAGTGCCATGGTGCACATGTGGAGGTCAGGGAACAATTTTTAGCTCTTGCCTTCAACATGGGTTCAACGCATGTCAGATCATCTCGGCAAGCACTAATTTTACCTACTGAGTCTCGGATTGATATGCAGAAACCAACTCATCACCCCTCTAGGTCCTCTATATTTAGGTAAAGTTCAACTGCTTTCCAAAATAAAGCATGAAATTCTTAAGGCATGTCAGGGCCAGCGAGATGGTTAAAAGTGCCTCCAAGCCAGACATGAGATCCATCCCCAGGCCCCACATGCTAGAAGAAGATAGCTGTCGTCGGGTTGTCCTCTGACCTCTCCACATGTGCCATCGTAAGTGCCTGCCCACAGTCATGCACACATAGCAATAAATAATACAGAAGAAAAGTCTTCTTATAATTGAAAAGCAGATAGGTCCTGGTGGCTCTCCTGTCATCCCCACGACCTCTATGGCTGGGTATACATGCTCCCTTCAAGCTTAGTGACACCACTGTATCCCCCAAGCTTCGTCTTCCATGACTCATTTCAGCAGTGACTACTGCAGCCTGGCTGGTTCCAGCCTGAGTGTCTTCCTGCTCGGAAGGTGAGAAGACATCTAACCTGAGCAGAGACTGGGAAACCAAGACAAGCCAAAGAACTGTCAAGCCAGAACAGACATCCCAGGCCTGCTGGCACATCTGAGGGCTGGAGATGTGGTACCCGGAGAGAGGCTTAGCTGAGTTCTCCGGAGCCTAGAGGGAAATGAGTTCCAGCAAGCAGTGTGGATATCCTGTGCTGGACTTTAAACCTGAACTTTCTGAATCCGGAATTTTAATCCACAAGCTTCAGGTTTGCCAGTTTATGGATTAAAATTCCATTGAGTTTCTTGTGAGGGGTAAGGTGCACATTTCTTAAGGAAGTTGATTCTAGTTTCCTTCTCTCTTGGCAGGTTAAAAGACAGAAGGAAAGCAATCTGGGAAGGAAAGGCTTGATTTAGCGAACACTTGCATATCATAGTCCCTCAGTGCAGGAAGTGAAGGAAGGCAGGAACTCAACACGGGAACCTGGAAGCAAAACCGAAGTAGAGTCCGTGGAGGAATGTTGCGTGCTAGCTTGCTTCCATGGCTTGCTTAGCTTGCATTCTTATACATCTGGCCTGGGCTGGGACCACCCACAGTGGGCTGGGCCCTACCATGTCTGTCTATTTATTTATTGTTTTTTGAGACAGGGTTTCTCTGTGTAGCCCTGGTTGTCCTGGCCATGTCAATTATTAATCAAGAAAATCCCACCTGGACTTGCCCACAAGCCAACCTGTTGGAGGCGAATTCTCAATGGAGGCTCCTTCTTCACACGTGACTACAGTCTGGGTCACATTGACAAAGACTAACCAACATAAAGTTTAAGACAATTATAAAGACAACTATAATACAGGCAATGCCTTATTATCATCAAGTTCTGCATAATCTTCAAGCATATCAGAGATGAAAGAACTTTCCTGTATATATATTCTATATATAGTGGTACAAGCCTGTAATCTCAGAACCTAGAAGGCAGAGGCACAGAGATTGCCACAATTTCAGGGCCAGCCTGGGCTACATAGTAAATTTCTGGCTATCCTGGGCTATAGAGTAAGATACTACCTCAACCTTCTTTTCCAGAAACAGCCTTATATCAACTGAAGTTCTACACAATGGCTGCGCTGAGTGTACTAATAGCTACACTTCAAATGAGTGTATGTTCTTACTTATACTTTAATAAAGATTATATTTTACATGGGAGTGATCTTGTACAGCTCTGAGTGACTCAGCTGACTCTGGCCTGCAGCCATATCCACTGCTCATTTCCTAAGCAAGTCCATCATGCACCAGCATTCTTGCTGCTCATCCTGGGCTCTATTCTTTCTCCATCCTCCGTGGTAGAATGTAGTGGTAAATATTTAAAAGTCTGCTCTATGTTCCCAGCAGGTGTGTGAGCGTCTCTGCACCCTCCTAAGAGCTCTGGATTCATAAATGAAAGACCTGCACACACAACTTTTATATTTTAATTTGCTTTAGCTAATTCAATGACTGGGCCACTTCCAAACCTCCCTGTAGCTAGCAAACACTCCCCTCTGGTATTCCTGAGTTAACATTTTCTAAATCTATATTTTGTCTTTGCTGCCCTGTTTCCTTCTGGGCAGCCCTCCCGTGGGGCTGCTTTCACTTTGCACCTACATTTCAGCTATCTCACCCTCCTGCATTGTGGTCTATCCTACAGTCTCTCATGGCAGACTCCCCTCTTCTTGTGCTTTCTTGCTCAGGAATCCTAAAAGTCCCACCTCTATCACTCTGCACAGCCATTGGCTGCTGGCTTTTTAATTGACCAGTCAAAAAACCAACTGTTGGCAGGGTCCTGCAGCCAACGTGCAAATTCCCATGTGTGATGGCTATTCCTGACTGTCAACTTGACTATATCTGGAATGAACTACAAACCAGAATTGGAGGGCTCACTTGTGATCCAGATCTTGAGGCTGGGAGATACAAGTTTCTGACCTGGATCTTGGCATGGAGATCTTGAGACACAGTGTCTATGAAAAGACAAGCTAGTACATGCCTTGAATCCCATGAGACTAAGGCAAGGAGATCGCTGAGTTCAAGGTCAGCCTGGCACAAAACAAGTCTCAGATTTAGGTGTGGTGGTACACACCTTTAATCTGGGCCACACCTGCTGCTAGAGACCTACAAAAGGACATTGGAAGAAGAAAGATTCTCTCCACCCGCTTGCATTTACTTGCCAGCACGTCTGTTGGAATCTACTATCCTGTGGGTCTGAGCAACTACTAGATCCTTGGACTTTCCATTCACAGCTGACCATTGTTGGGAAGTTGGACTACAGACTGTAAGTCATCATAACCAATTCCCTTACTATATAGAGACTAAGTTCTATATAGAGTTACTATATAGAGACTATCCCTAAGTTCTGTGACTCTAAAGTACCATGACTCATACAGCATGTAAGCACAAACTAAATCCCCAACAGTAGAAAGTCTGATAGAAGAAATAAAAATCAGTTTACAGTTTTCTTCTGGCCATTATAATTATTCATTTTCTTATGAATTTTCATGAAATAGTGTTGTCATAAATGCATTGAGTATAGTATGAGGTTCTAGATTTTACAATGGAGCACTTCTATATTGCAAATACAAAACGTGAGCAAATACTGACTTACCTGTCGGTGAACAAATGAATGGCTAAACTCTGCCTTGTTATACACAGAAGTTAGGTTTATGAAATGCCTACAAAACCCACAAAATGCAAGCAAACTACCAGATCTAGAGGAAACAGAAAAAAGGTTGCAGACCATGAGGAAAGAGAGAATCTACCTGCTGCAGTTTCCAATGGTGACATTAGCCTTACTTTGGTCAAAAAAAAAAAAAAAAAAAAAAAAATACACATAGGGAAACATGCACACCAAACCTGGCATGATTAGTGTGGAATGACATGGCAGATGGAAAACTGACCAGAAATATTCAGCAAGCATTTCCTTAAGTAGCATTATTCATAATCAGTGATAATAGTTACAGTTAATGATAGGTTAATTGATAAATAATGACTGCACAATGGGATAGATGTCGTCGCTAGCGGTTCATAGAAGAATGAAGAATGAGGCTGGAGAATTTTTTATATGACTAAAAGAAATTTTTATATAATTTATTTGTTTGTTAAAATGAATCATAGGTAGTAAATTCTCTTCCTGCATTCCATTTCCTTATAAATGTGGTTTAGGCTTACAGCTTACATTTAAATCTACAGCTCTTGGATCCAGTTCTGTTTTAAGTTGTAAAGTTTCTGTCATGATTGCCTCTATTTGTTAAATTTTGGTGCTGGCTTTGAATGTTCAATGGTTTCAGCAGTATTTTGAAGAAAAAAAAATAATTAGAAAATTATGTTTCTATGTCGATAAAGCTCCTTGTGGGCAATTTTTGGTAATTAAGATGACCTACTCATGGCCATTTCTGCAGGTCTTGCTACTACCATATTTCAGCAGATGAAAAGGAGAGCTATGTTATATATTATTTAATTTTGTTTGCTTGTATGTGTCCCTTCCAATGTTTGTGAATGTGCCTATCTGTGTGCATGCATGTGTGAGCTTATGTGTGTAGAGGCCCAAAGTTGATGTCCAGTGTCTTCCTTGATCTCTCTTCTGCTTTATTTATCGAGGCAGGGTCTCTAGAGGAGCTTAAAACTCTCTGGCTAAGTAGCTTGTCTGGGAATCCCTGGTCCCTGCCTCCTGAGTGCCAGGGTTGATGACAAGTGGCTGTCATACCAGTTTTATGTAGAACCCAAAAGCTGGTTCCCAGGCTTACACAGCAAGTACTTTCTCAGCTCAAATGACTTCCCACCTGTCTTAGTTTGGGATTCTATTGCTGTGAAGAGACATCATAACCAAGGCAATTCTTATAAAGGCAAACAATTAATTGGAGCTGGCTTACAGTTTCAGAGGTTCAGTTCATTATCATCATGGAAGAGAGCATGGCATGGTAGACATGGTACTGGAGAAGGATCTGAAAATTCTATATCTTGATCCAAAGGTATCTAGAAGGAGACTCTCTTCCACAGACAACCAACAGGAGGCTCTCTTCTACATTGGGTGTAACCTGAATATAGGAGCTTCAAAACCCATCCCCACAGTGACATACTACCTCCAACAAGGCCACACCTACTCCAAGAAGGCCACACCTCCTAATAGTGCCACTCCCTGGGCCAAGCATATTCATATCACTACATTCCACTCCCTAGCCCCCATAGGCTTGTTTGAACATAAGAGTCTATGGGCCTGATCAATAAAAACACAACTTAAATAATATAGGTACAAAGTGCATGCCTAAATTAGTCAGAATTAACCCTACACTACTCTATTCCCCATCCATGAGATCCCTATGACTTGCGGTTTTTCCAGGCTACGTGCTTCTCCATTGTCCTTCCACCTTCCTCCTCCTCCTCCTCCTCTTCCTCCTCCTCCTCCTCCTCCTCCTCCTCCTCCTCCTCCTCCTCCTCCTCCTCCTCTTCTCTTTCCCAAACTCTTCAATCCACCTCCCCTTCTACTGCCCAATCTTTGGCTCTAGCCTTTAGTCTGCAAATTAAGGTGGGCAGAAGCTCACAACTCACCTGTATACTGATTACTTTTCATCTGCAGCCCCTCCCAGGAAAGCAGAATTAGCATCAAAATACAAGACAAGGGCTATCCACAACACAAAGTCTGGTTGACTTTACTCCATTGCTCCTGCTGTTCTTGGTAGTCATCCATGGTACTTGTATCTCCACTATGCTGAGGTCTTCCACTGAACTAGGTAGGCTTCACAAACCTCTCATAGGCTCTCTTCATGGTGCCAAGCCTCATCTTCTTTGCAGGATCCCTTCAGTTCTGGGCCATCAACTGCAACTGGTCAGGCCTATCACAGCAATACCCCACTCCTTGTACTAAATTCTGTTTTAGTTTGGGTTTCTATTGCTGTGAAGAGACACCATGACCAAGGCAACTCTTATAAAGGTAAAAACATTTAATTGAGGCTGGCTTACAGTTTCAGACATGCCCCTTATCATTATGGCAGGAAGGATGACAGCTTGCAGGCATGACATGGCACTGGAAGATGTGTGAGTTCCACATTTTGACTCAAAAGCAGCCAATAGGAGACTGGATTTGTTTCATATTGGGTGTTCTTTGAGCATTTAAGACCTCAAAGCCCTGCCTCCACAGTGGCAAACTTCCTCAAACAAGCCCACACCTCTTCCAATAAGGCCACACCTCCTATTTTTCCACCCTGTAAGGGCCAAGCAGTCATACATAGGAGTCTATGGGGCTAAACTTATTCAAACCACCACAGTAAGTAACACAGGTCTAGTCACTCACCAGATATTGAGTATGTCAACATTATTCTCATTCTAGAAGTATTTAGAAGTAGAACCCTGATTTTAGATATGGCTTACATTAGATCCCATTTAACACATTTTACATTATAAAGTAAGATGAGAAATTCTATCCAGAGCCAGCCTTTTGACAGCTTCTGCAATCAAGGAATTGACTATGTAACCCTGGAAAGGGGAAAACGGGAGGGGGGTTCCTTATATTTGAGAATTAATGGTTTATTGGTTATTTGATTGATCCAAAGCCCCAGCCTAGCTTCCAGAATTGTGAAGTTATTATATTAGCTTCCTGAGCTTCCTTAAGAAGTTGCTACAAACCTAATGGTATAACACAAAGGAAATGTTGTCTTCTTGTAGTTCCAGGAGCTAGAGCCTAAAATGCAGTGTTGCCTGCTCCCTGGCCACCCTCTGGGTTGTGGTACAAATCCTCCTCTTATCTCTGGCCACTGCCGGTGGCTCCCAGCAATCTCTCTGTCTCTATGGCTTGTAGCTGTACTGCTTTAACCATTGTCTTCAGCTTCAGGTTTCTTGTCCTGCTCTCTCTCTCTCTCTCTCTCTCTCTCTCTCTCTCTCTCTCTCTCTGTGTGTGTGTGTGTGTGTGTGTGTGTGTGTGTGTGTGTGTGTGTGTGTGTTTCGGTCTGTCTTCAATGGGTGTAGAGTCCACCCTAGGCAATCATGACCTCATCATAACTCAGGGCACTACATGTATAAAATCCCTCTTTCTGGATATAGTCATGGTCTAAGATTCTGCACATAAATTCTGAACCTGTCTAATCCAATATAGTTAATTACAGGTCTATTTTCCCACAGTAGTATCAGGGCCTGATTGCTATGTACTGCTTTGCCCTCTGACAATAGCTTCTATCCCTCCTGGTTCCCAGAGGCCTCAAGGCCCAGCCACCCTCAAGGGATGAATCTTTGGGAGCCCAGGTCTTCATGGCTACATGCATTTTTATTTTATTTTTTATCTTGGAAATCAGAACACTAGTGAATAATTCTCTGCATGGGGCTATACTGTGCCATTTGGGACATTTCTATTGAGTAATGTAATATTTTCTCTCAGAAAGTACATTTCAAGTTCCAAACAGGCAGTTACAAAGTATTTCAGGAACGCTGTTGGCACTGTATTCCGGGATGCCTGCATTGTTGATGAGACAGCATGTGGAGATGAAGCTGTCATCAGAGCCACAGTGGGAAGCCTGTGTTACTGCTGTCTATCCAGATAATACTGCTTTAATAAATAAGTATCAGCCAATATAAGTTTGTTTTTTAATTTTTGGCAGATGCATTTAAGTCCACTTATTAAATTGTATAAGATTGTAACATAAAAATAATTTGAATACTAGTTTTCTTAGTATGGATTCTTTGCTGGAGGCTGGGACAAGGTCTCAGGTCTAGAGGGTTTCATTGGGAAGTAATCTCAGAAAATAGGAGTTAGCAGAGAATGAGAGGAAATAGCAGAAAGAAAAACCAAAGTGAAGCTTCACAGCCAAGGTCATGGTCACTGCTGAAGGCAATGGGGCCTTTGATGCTGCAAACTCGGGAAAGTATACAGGAAACTTTCCCCGATTGTCTCTTGAACAGGTGGAGGTTGCATATCTCCTAGTTGCCTCCTGCATGGAGGGGAGGGAAGTGAGCTATCTCATGCTCTCCAGTCTGGGCCCACTTGGAAGTTGATTCAGCAGAATAGTCTTACAACTCAGAATAGTCTTACAACTCAGCTTAACTGTCCAGTAAGCACCCTACCTCTGCAGCTACAATCAGATCTGGGCTGAGGGAGGGGACAGACGCTAAGTGTATCTGTTACATCAGAGTCCTTTTTCCCTTTCTTCCTCCCTGTCGTGTGTGTGTGTGTGTGTGTGTGTGTGTGTGTGTGTGTGTGTGTAGCTAGTATGAGTGCCAGCATACATATTATGTAGAGGTGAGAGGAAGGAGTGTGTGTCCTGCTCCACCATTCTTCACCTTGTTCCCTTGAGACAATGCCTGTCAGTTACTGAATCTCAAGCACAGTTGGCAACCACCCAGCCCCACACAATCTTTCTCTTCCCTCTACAGTGCTGGGGTAATGGGCACACATGGGCATGCTCAACCTTTTACACAATGCTGGGGATTTGAACTCAGGTCTTCTCCATGTTTGTGTGGCAAGAACTCTTTTCCCCTGAGCTGTCTCCCTACCTCTGAATTCCTTTTTTAAAATAGATAACGTAATCTTCATTTGTTTAGTTTAGTTCTAGTTTCTCAGTTCTCTATCTGTTATTCAGTGACTTCTCTTGGACCATTTTATGTTCAATACTTTGTTTTAATATTAATAGAATGAGATGTTCTGGGGAATGAATGTCATAACCCAAAAGAGTGACAGCGGCTCAATTTCACTTTGTCCCAACACAGTTTGCTGTAAGGTGTCATTTGCATTCTCTGTCTCATATTCTGGGGCAGTGATATATCCAGGCACCCAAACAGTCAGATTGTAGGTCACATGAAGGTTCTGTCCATATTCTCAGAGTGCAAATTTCTGGAGGAAGACAATCCATCTTGTTCCTCCTCCTGCTTCATGGTTGGGTTGTCAGTTTCCCACCTGTTCAGACAGTATTGACGATGTGATACAAAAATCAATTTAAACACTCTGAGACCTTTACATCCTTTTGTCTATTGGCTTAGATTGTTTCAGGTCCTATTTTTAATATGGTTTCTTAAGTGCTTTAACTGCCCTTCTAGTCCACCACTCACTAGAGGTAGTGGAAAAGAAAGATTATTAGGATATGAGGGTAGTGGGCCTGTTTTGAAACTGTTCATTGGAGCAAATACAATATGCGTTGTCAGGATCTCAGCAGTTCGGTTCATGCATAACAACAGCAGCAGCTCGATCCACTCACAAACACGATCAGTCCACTGCAGTAGTGTCAGGATAGTAAACACGATTCAGCAGTGTGGTGTAGTCTCGCAGAAAGAGCCAGGCCTCTGCCAAATCAGCAGGAGTCAGCAGAAGAGACCAGGACCATCAGGGATACCAGGAAAAGTTCTCGGTCATGCCTCTCAACGAGCGAGCGTTACAAAGTTAGCTATGCCAGCCCCCTGTCACTGTCTGTTGAGTCCTAGTTATACTCCCTCCAAACATCATGTGTCCTCCCAGGACACATGAGTCTCCTCCTCACCACTTGAGTCTGTCTTAGCAAAACTCCACATGAGTCTGTATCAGCTGACATCACTCTGCCAATCGGCCTGAGTACATAAAGGCAGCACGAAGCCACCAGCACACCACCAGAAGGTTTTTGGTGCGTTTCTCTCTGTGAAGCCACAACAAACGATGACCATTAAGGAATGGCAAGGCGTACCAATACCATCCATTGTCCTTCACCATCTGTTGGGTCCTTCTTATCACTCTGTGTCCTTTCACATGTTTGCTTTAGCAGAACATCCTTTTGCCTGTGTCCACTTCAGGAAGACACTCCATGTGTCTGCCCCAGCAAAACACCATACAACACAACTGACTTTCCAGTTTCCACTTTGCTTGCCCTATCACTAATACATATAACCATACAATAGCTTCCTGTTGGCTATGAGAGTAGAGGTAGGCGCCCATTGGACCCCACTGGACACATAAAGGCATCTTAATTAGTCTAGATGGAACAAGCAAATAAAACTACAGCTTTCCTTTACCTATGCCCTAGAACCCTGATTTATTTAACCCTTTACCTCTTTCCTTAGATTTGTTTGCTTTCATTCATCTCACTTTCCACGGACATTTGCCTGACATTTGTCCTCATTAGAATCAGTGCAAATCACATGAACAGATGAAATCCAAGCAAAGGCCAAGCATGATATGGTGAGCATTTTTACAAGGACCAGACCTGACAGAAGATAATGTGATGCTAGATGTCTCTTTAGTGGTCTTGCCCATCAGGAGGAAGAGAGCAAAGGTTAGAAAAAACTAATTTGCATTCTTCTATGGGGCATCCTTTCAAACACAATTAGTTGCACTCAGTATTCGTGGGATCTTGTATTTGCAAAAAGTCAAAGTGGCCCATTAATCCATCAGGTCTCTTCTGTCTTTCAGATCACATTGGATGTTTTAGTAGGGAAAAAATAAACCTGAATTGCACACTCTCCTATAAATTATATAATTGAAAAGCAATAAATTCAAAGGTCTAAAAGGAGCAGAATAAGGAAGGTGTCAAACAGTGACTTCCCTAATTAATAACCACTTATGTCTTCCAGCTGGTAAAGCACTTCACGAATGTAATCACTTTTTATTTTAAATCATTTCACTTTGTATGGAGAATCATTTCATTTGGGGGAAGTGAGAATTAGACATGGCTTTTAATCAAAGCGAGGCAAACCAATACTAAAAGAACACCACACCGAAGATGGTGGCTGTGCTGCAAAGAGTTAATTCATCGTGTAGTTAAAAACTTAATCTGCAGAGCTTGCCTCGTTACTTGTTTTTGGTTAAAAAACAAACAAACAACAAAACAAAACAAAAAACCCTAAGCATAATAGCAGTGTGAACATTCATCCCTGTAAGTATGTATACATATATGCATAAAACAGACAGCAAACACAGCACACCAGACATGATGGCTTACTAGGCAGTGTGTACTTACTCTACAAGTACAAGGACCTGAGTTTTGATTCTCAGCACCCACAGAAAATCCAGGAATGATGGCACATGTCTGTAACCCCAGAACATTAGGGTCTATGACAGGCAGATCCTTGGTGCTTGTTGGCTTGACAGCCTATCTGAAATAGCAACCCCACATTGAGTGAGAGACTCTTGTCTTAGAAAACTAAGGGAGAGACATGACTAAAGAAGACAGCAAGACTGTCAACTTCTGATCTCTACATGTTCCTGCATGGCCAAGAGCATGTACACACACACACACACACACACCACAGTGTTGAAAGTTATTAAATAATAACACTATTTTTGTTTTGTTTTTCTCATTTTGATTTTTTTGAGATACCGTTTCATGTAGCCCAGGTTGACTTTGCTATGTGACCAAAGCTGGTCTTGGACTTCTGATCCTCCTTTCTGGGGACTTTATCATAAACATTCAAGTCATCTACAAATAAAACCATCTTATTTTTTCCCTTCTGACCCTGAGGTGTTTTCTGTTTTCATTGTCTTATTGCCCTGCCTTATCTCCACTAATACACAGAATCGTTTTTAAGATCAAGTATTCTTGCCTTGTTGCTGACATAGAATAGCCTTAAAATTGTGTCTGGAGTATGAAACTGACCTGTGGGTTCTTCTGTTTGTGTCTTGGGTTGGACAGAGTCCATTGCCTTCTGATAGGCAAGCATCTGAGTTCCTCTTTGTTGCTGTTCATATCGCCAGATATTTTTGTCTGCATGTATTGGTGATTTTTCTTATTTTCTCTGTTTAATATAGTGAATTATATTGAATTTCTGAAGGTTTATTTTTATTTATATATGTCATGGTACCCTCATGTCATGAATATAGGCACCCTCAGAGGCTAGAAGAGATCGTCATATTCCCCTGGAGCTTGAGTTACAGGTAACTCTCCGCTGCCTAACATGGGTGCTGGGAACCCAACGCCAGACCTCCTCAAGGACAGCAAGCACCGTTAACCTCTGAGCAGTCCCTCTGCCTCTTATATTGAAATTTTAAGGTTAAACCCATTTTAAGCTAAAATTAGCTCAATTTGGCCACAAGTGATACTATTTTATGTGTTAATGAGTTAATCTTTGCCCGTATTCCGTTCAGAATGTTTCTGAAGGTTGGACATGGTACTACATGCCTGTAACTCCAGTGCTCTGGGCTGAGGCCAGAGGATCACAAGTCTGATGTCAGCTTAAGCTATATAGCAAAACCTTGCCGAAGATTCTCCCCCCTCTAAGCCCTAAGTTTATGCAATATACTGGTGATTTTATCTACCACCACCCCCATTTTTGTTTGTTTATTTGAGACAGGGTTTCACTATACATTTCTGGGTAGCCTAGAACTCTATGTAGACCAGTCTGGTCTTGAACTCAGACAGTTCTGCTTGCTTCTGCCTCCTAAGTGCTAGGACTAAAGGTGTGAGCCTCCATGCCCAGCCCATTCCTGAGGTTTGTTTTTTTAAATTAAAATATGTTGATTTCCTAAAACAAGTGTTTGTAAAAAAATTATCTAGGGTCAGTAGTGTTCACTCCTTGATTAAATTATAATAGATATTTGATCGAATTCCTCAGCAAATTATCTGGACCTAGAGTTTTCTTTGTAGAAAAAAAAATTAAAATACACATTTAATTTCTTTTTATTTTTCTTGGTGTCACCGTGCCTGTGTGGAGGTCCAAGGGTAACTTGTGAGAGTCAGTTCCATCTTTCTACCATGTGGGATGCAGGTGTTGATGGCTTGCCAGCTTGCTGTCACGTGCCTTTACCTGCCGAGACACATCACTAGTCCCAAATTTAATTCCTTTAATAGACAGGAGGCTATTCATGCTTTCTATTTTATCTTGTGTCAATTCAAGAAATTTGTACTATAAGTTTGTAAATTCTGAAATGTTAATTTATTGCACACACACACACACACACACAAAAACCACCTCTAAAACGTTCTTGAGGCCATAAACTCAACTGCTGTTCCAACTTTAGTTCTTGATGTTCGTGATCGTGTTCTCTGTCTTATTCCTGCCCAATCTACCTAGCATTTTATCAGTCGCGGGAGGTGGAGAAGGTACGCAATGCACTGTTTACAAAGTCTTTAATCACTTGAGCACTGAGTATGGCAGGGATTCTACCGGAGGGCTCTGTAGTGAGTGAAGCATTTGTGTAAACTCATATAACTACTTCCATATTTCATGGTATGCTCATTTGCTATTCTTAGTGGAGACATATGTGATGTGGTAAAAACACAATCTATTTAACCAAACGCAATTGTTACAACACCAAGGTTAGACAACACATTCTAGCGGGTCCACAGCTGTGTTAAACAGTCCAGCTCATTTTTTTTAAGCATCTAATGTTATCAGTGTTAAATAGTGCCTTTATAGCACTAAGTGTAAGTACTGAGCTGCTCTCTAAAACTTTGGGCTATCATTTTTACCACTGTAAGTAACCTGGTCAGACACTGTGTGTGTGTGTGTGTGTGTGTGTGTGTGTGTGCATCTGTGTATCTGTGTGAGAGTTTATGTGTATGTGTGCTTGTATATCTGTATATGTATGTGCGTGTATGTGTGACTGTGTATGAGTATATGCCCATGTGTGTATGTGTATATGTGGGTGTCTCTCTGTGTGTCAGTGTATGTATATGTGTGTGTGAATGTGTGTGTATGTGTGTATGTGTGTGAATGTGTGTGAATGTGTGTGTGTGAATGTGTGTATGTATGTATGTGTGTGAATGTGTGTGAGTGTATGTATACATGTGTGTCTATGTGTGTGAATGTGTGTATGTGTGTATATGTTTGTGTATGTGTCTATGTGTGTATGTCTTTGTGTATGTATATGTATGTGTGAATCTGTGTGTATGTGTGACTGTGTGTGAATGTGTATATGTATATATATGTGACTGTGTGTGTCTGTATGTGTGATTGTGTGTGTGTGTATATGTGTGTGTGTCTTTGTGTATGTATATGTATGTGTGAGTCTGTATGTATGTGTGACTGTGTATGTCTGTGTGATTGTGTGTCTATGTGTGTGTGTATGTGTATATGTATATATATGTGTGACTGTGTGTGTCTGTATGTGTGATTGTGTGTGTGTGTATGTGTGTGTATATATGTGTGTGTAATGCTTTTTTTTGTTTGTTTGTTTTGTTTTTTTTTTTGTTTTTTTCGAGACAGGGTGTCTCTGTGTAGCCCTGGCTGTCCTGGAACTCACTCTTAGACCAGGCTGGCCTCGAACTCAGAAATCCTACTGCCTCTGCCTCCCAAGTGCTGGGATTAGAGGAGTGCGCCACCACTGCCTGGCGATGTAAACTGTTGCCGGGCATTGCTTCTCCCGTCCTTAGCTGTAAGCTGTAAATTATCCCCCAGAAGTGCTGGCACCACCGGCGTTGTGTCAGGCTGAGGTGCTGTGTCCAGTTTTTATTTGCACACTTCTTTTGCAATCCTGTGGGGACTAGAGGGACTGCCAAGACGTTTCCCATATGTTCTTGAAAATTATCTAACCACAACCAAAAAAGAAATTAAAATACAACCCCAAGCAAACAGGAAACTGACTTTTTCTTTTGGGAACTTAGTCAAAAGCCAACATTTTGCGGTTTCTGTGAAGATTCCTCTCACAGGGTTCAGAAATTCATCTTACAAAGTGCTTTGTTTTCTCCCTTTCTTCGTGACTACTTGCAAAGACATTGTCCCTTCTTTTTTAACCTTTGGAGGCTGATGATGGCAACACCCACCAGATTCTTATTAAACACCTCCGTGTGTGTGTGTGTGTGTGTGTGTGTGTCTGTCTGTCTGTCTGTCTGTCTGTCTGTCTGTCTGTCTGTATTCTTTATAATATATATTATTTTTTGTAAGATAAAGCCATAAAAGTACCAGACAGCTACACTGGCTTCAGGCAACTATAAATAATTTCTCTATCCATAACCAAATACAGGTATCTGGCATGCTATTGCTACAGCCTATTAATCATTATTTAGTCAGAGGAAGAGTTGAGCCACGGGCAAGCCTGGACATAGATGTGTCTTCTGTGGAGAGACTCTTGATCTATTTATGTAAGCACTCACATTTTGACACTATCCTGTGTTAGGATAGAACTCTTGTACTCTGCTTTCAACTCGCAGGAACTTTTTGACTCTACAGGAGAGCTGCAGCTGGGAGTTTTATTTGAGGAAAATGAGAAGGTAATACGTATGCGTATCTCCTCAATTCCCCCACGAGGAATTCTTTTCCCATCTTTAAAAATTCCTGTTCATATGCTTCTCTGTGTCTGTCATCTGTTGTGTGTCTGCTTCTCACTTGCCATAACTATCTACAGTTCCATATGGCGGAATGGGCAGTGTGCTGGTTTGTATATGCTTGGCCCAGTGAGTGACATTATTAGTGGGTGTCGCCCTGTTGGAGTAGGTCTGGCCTTGTTGGAGTAGGTGTGTCACTGTGGGTGTGGGCTTAAGACCCTCATTCTACTTGCTTGGAAGCCAATATTCTGTTAGCAGCCTCAGATGAAGATGTAGAACTCTCAGCTCCTCCTGCACCATGCCTGCCTGGATGCTGCCATGTTCCTGCCTTGATGATAATGGACTGAACCTCTGAACCTGTAAGCCTGCCCCAATTAAATGTTGTTCTCATAAGAGTTGCTTTGATCATGGTGTCTGCTCACAGCAGTAAAGCCTTAAGAACGGCAGTAAGTTAGCTAGCCATCTTGGGCTGTGTGGCATTCTTCATGTTAAGGTGAGCTCAAGGTGGCATCAAGTTTTCTGCGGTTAGGAATTTGAAGGGACTCTGGATAGCTCAAGTGTGGTGGTCATGGCTCTGGCAGGCCTTGCCCTTCTCCCCAGTTCCCTCTGCTTTGCTAACAGTCCTTAGGGTTCATTCCTAGAGCTAGCCCCCCAGATCCATTCCTTTATATGGCCACTTCCTCCTCCTGAGACTGATGACCAAGGTCCAACTATCAAAATACTGAAGTCCAGTGATCAAAATCCCCCTTGGGCTCACCTAATTAACATGCCCAATTAAAATTAAACACCTCACTCTAACATGAGGTTTCCCATTTTTCCCTTGATAAACCTTTTCCTACGTGCCACGTTCTTAGTCCCATTCCCCTCCAGGACAAGTCCCCCTATGCCTCTCCCTTGCTCCCTTTCTCCCTTGTACCGTCCCCCTTCTTCCTCTTCTTTTATCCCCTATCTTGTCTCTTATCCCAGCCCTCTGCCCCTCTGGGGCAAAGAAATCTTTGTTCTGTAAACTTGGTTTGGGGAATCCTGAGCTGATGCTGTCTGTTCCTTTCAAAATTGGGGTTGTTTTTCTTTTGTTTCTTATACATGACCATTTTGAGGTCTGAATTGTTCCCCTTCCTTGGGAGGTGGGGGTGTTACTGAAGTATTTCCTTAGCAAGAAAATCTGAAGGAAAACTTAATTTGTAAGTCAATGTCCTCTTAGATACCTGAGCCATAGATGCTCTGCCTTACCCTAACTGCTTGTGCCTTATGTTCTCTTCCGGTCTATGGGCATTTCAAATCATAGAATCCAAACAACTTTGAGAGTAACTTAGCCAGCCAGGATTTACTGCATCCCAGTCACTCAGCAGATACCTCTCTCTTCTAAGCCCTCCTTTTGCACACAAGAAGAGCAGGACCTGTAAAAGAAACTCCAAATCGAGTCATTTAAAAAACATCAAATCAAGGTTTTGTTTTTTCCTTTCAGAGGAGAGTTTCAACAGCCCAGCCTGGGCTGCATAGCTGGGGACATCTCTTCTTCACCTCCAGAATGCAAGGACTCTTGGTGACATGTGCCACCATACCTGGCTTATGCAGCTGATGATTAGACTTGGGGCACTGAACCTACACCCCAGTCTTCAAGTCAGTTCTTTAAAACAGAAAAAAGACAAGCTCACGATGAAGTGAGATTGAAGGACATCACAGGAGGAATTAACCCCTTCTGGAGAAAAAGACACTCAAGCAGGTGGAGTGTTAGAGATGCCCCTTCATTTAAAAGTCTCACTTTTTTGGAACCTTTCCTTGCGAACAAAGAGCAGGATCAAGAAGGCTGTTCATGTTGGAGTTCTTTATTTTTTTTTCCTTAAGAATAAAAAAAGGAGGGGCTTCAGAGTCACTCAGTTGGTAACAGCACTTGCTGAGGACTCAAGGCCAGTTCCCAGAATCCACACAGACACTCATGACTGCCATAACCCCAGCTTTAGGGGGTCCAAAGCCCTCTTCTGGCCTCCTGGGGCACATGTGTATGTGTGTGTGTATGTGTGTGCGCGTGTTCACACCTGCACACGAGCTCAAGTGTGTGTGTGCAAAATACACAGAAACTCATAAATAAAAAGAAAGGAAATATTTAAAACAAAGATGGGATGATAATGGAAATAATGAAGAAAGCTATGAGATATCCCTACCCAGAATAAAATTCAGGCCTTTCAACAGGCATTGCTGTGGAGAAAAAAAAAACTATAGGGAATGGTACATTCTCTATGCTATATAAAGAAAAATAGTGAAATAACAAAATCAGAAGTGGTTTGGTTTTTTTTTCTCTTTGTGGGCTTTTCAGTATTTTTGAGATGTTGACAGCCAGAGTTTATTACTTTTGTGACGAGAAGAAAACTTTAGCCTCCCTACTCCGCTACCCCACAAATCATGTGAGCCACAGACAGTATTTGTTCTCATGGATACAAAACACTGAAGGATGCCAAGGGCGGGCAAGAGTGCAGGGTGCAGGAGAAGCTCCTTTTGTTTTGTTCAGCTGTTGCCTTATCTTACATCGACTTTGAACGGGTACTCTTCTTTTACTTTGCCAGGCTTATATATCACTTGTTAATCATTTAAAACTCTTAGATTAAAATGTTACCTACTTGGCTGGGGATGTGGCTCAGCTGCTGAGCATTTGCATGGAGTCCTGGGTTCGATCTCCATTGCTGCAGAAGACAGATGTGGTGGCACACAACGTCACCTAGTAGTGGGGTAGTACAAGAAAGAGAATTAAAAATTTAAGGGTATCCTCAGCTTCCTGGCTAGTTCGAGGCTACCCTGGCCTACATGAGACCCTGTCTCACAAAAACGAAAGCAAACAAAATCAAATAAGAAAGCAAACAAAAAACAAACTATGTGTGTACACACAGATCTATAACCATACATATATATGATATATATATGTGTGTGTGTGTATATACATATATACATATATATGTATATATATGTATATATATGTATATATGTACATATATATATATATATACACATATATACGTATCCATTTTGACTTACAGATTTAGAGTCCAGTGTAGTGTGTGTATGAGATATTCTCTCTCTCTCTCTCTCTCTGTGTGTGTGTGTGTGTGTGTGTGTGTGTGTGTGTGTGTGTGTAGGGGATAGCTCAAATTTTGGGAGGTTCTGGAGCTTTTCTGATTTATACAGTGCTTCTCCAGGAGCTCTTGTGAGTTCGCTGAGCAGAATGCCTATGCTTGCACTCACAGGCCTCAGCTGGGCAAGGTCAGGAGCATGCGGAGGAGGTTCCTGCCAACTGTGATGCAGACCAGCTGTCCTCAAGGCCTAGGGAGACTTGTGATGACTTCACCGTCCTGTCAATCACGTCTGTTTGCTTCAATGCCAGGTGTCATGAGACTGTTAGAAGCACTGATTTTGAAGAGAGTGAAACATGGGAATAGCCCTTGGCTACCACCACTGAGTGTCAAGTCACTGCTGACCTACTGTGAATACTAAAGAAAACCCTTAGTAGGTCACGCTTTAACAATGGCTTAGTGTTGAAAACATTAGCCAGGAAAGGTGGCTTTCAAAGGCTTTAGATTTTGTAATTATCATCATCATCATGATGTGTGTGTGCACTATGGAACATTTAAAATTCAGTAGTGTTGTATTAGATTGTGGTATGCTACTATGTTATATTATTCTAAATAAAGAAGAAACTAATTCAGAATACCCAAATATTTTCCAAAAGCAAATAGGTAACTTAACTCAACTGAGTCCTTGGCAGTTTACAAAAGCCTTGTGCTCTGTACCACGAGATGCCCCCGAAATGTTTGTGCATGACTGAGACACACAGGGAGGAGAGGCTGGAAGCTAGTGGGAGCATACAAGATTTTGTGTACTAGCTGAGCCGCCTGTAGAGTTCAGGGGAGGTGGTCACTCTTTAGCTCTTTATTTCTATGTCTGAGACCTTGAGGGCATTAAGTTACCTTCCGGGCCTCAGAAGAGCTGATATATGCATTGTTCCTCAAAACCCAGGTATCATCCACGAGGTTTGCTGCAAATGTCAGAGCCCAGACTTGTCTGCTCTGAGACTCAGTTCTAGCAGTGGGAGAGCTTCTGTCTGTGGCTCCATGTGCACACACTTTCCAAGGGTTAATAGCAGTGAGGTAGGAAGCAGAGAGGAAAAGGCAGTTCTAGTGTCACAGGCAGGCCCAATATCATGCTCTGTAGAAAGCAGCGTGGTCTAGCAGGCTGTCAATAACACACGTCAAGCTAGAAGAGCCTCACCTCCACTGACCACTTAGCGCTCTGTATCTATCCCTTACTACATGAAATGGTTCCTTTGAGCCTCCACACCTCGGAAGCTCTGCTGATCAGCTTCCAGGAACCCCGCCAGCAAAATGCAAGAGCCTGAATCAGCATATGGCAATGGTGTCTTTTTTCTGTTATTCTCTCTCTCTCTCTCTCTCTCTCTCTCTCTCTCTCTCTCTCTCTCTCTCTCACACACACACACACACACACACACACACACACACACACACACAGGAAGGTTTGGGGGATCAAAGTGGTCTTGTCCCCCTACAGTGCCTGCCTAAACCCAGTAGTGAGTAGCTTATACATAATTACGAACCTAATTTCTCAGTCAAGGTGCTATAGTCTGAGTGGTCACCACAGACTAGATACCTCAGGTCTCATATCTTGCTTCCCAGACTTGCCGCTCGGTAGCTTCCTTTGAGCTTCATGCCCACTCTTCCCTGTTCAGTTTTATGATGCCGATAGGTCCCTGCATACCAAGCCTCTGCTTTGCCAACTAGCGTTGTTAGGATCTGTCAACCATGGATAAAGGCTTTCTTCATGCTCTCCCTAGTACCCAGAGAATGGCCTTTCTGGCAAGACCCTGGTTGATAGCATCCTTGACTAAGCCAAGAATCACTATAAGGAACTGGAGACCAGAGTGAGCAATGGAGGCCCTCAGACCTAGGTTTGGATTCTGCCTCTTGGAATCTGCCACCTGCTTTCTTTAAGCCTTAGTTTGCTGGTAATAAGGATGGGCTTGTATTGGTTGTGAGTCCTTGGCACAGTCATTATAATCATTCCAGTGACAAGACTGCCAGCTTCTAAGTCCAAGCCCAGGTCGTATTACTCTTTAAAGAAGATATATATTCTTGGAATGTGTGTGTGTGTGTGTGTGTGTGTGTGTGTGTGTGTGCGTGTGCATATGTATGTATATGTACATGTATGCATATATGTACACATATATGTATACACACACATCTGAAGAAGAATATAAAGCATGTACTTAATAAGAAGCTGTTGAATGGAATAAAGTACTGAAGATAAGTATAGCTCACTGGAACAATTAACTTCTAGTTATTTTACACAGACCCTACTTTCAGGCCAGATTTTGTCTATAATATGTATGGACCAAGACATGTTTTATTCTGATGGGCTTAAAGAACCCAAAAGGGTGGATACCCATTTCATTTTCTTTTATTTTATTCAGTTAGGTGGAGTCTTGCTTCATACCCCAAGCCGACCTTGAACTCATGATCCTCCTGCCTCAACCTTCCAAATGCTTTTATTACCGTTATTTACATTCAGCTTGCTTATTTATTTATTTATTTATTTATTTATTTAAGTCGTTGCTTTAGAAAGAGAAGGAATACATTATCTGGAAGGAAAGTATCTCTGTCATTCATTCTCCTGGTATGCCTCTTTCAGAACCCCCATTGTGACTGGGAATGCTTGGCATTGGCCATATAGAATCCAGATTCTGTAGGTGCTGGGCATACATGTGGCTTTCCTCATCTAGGAAAGAAACCCTAGCCTGGTTCTGTTTCTCTTGGCACCCTCGTATACAGCATAGGTTTCCCCACTAGACAACCACAGACACCCTTCCTAACTGCTGAGTCCAGGATCCTAATGGAAACCCTGCAATAGAGTGCCTGGGGCCTTCCCAGGCTGAGGCAGATAGAAGTGAGTCCCACACAGAAAGCCAGCGAAGCCTCTGGCTGTCTGAGTGGAGAGGACAGACAGATGCTTCTCTGGTAAGGCTGTGGGCACAGCAGCAGGATGTCAGGAGGGCTTTCTGGCTTCGGCTTCAGGGTTGTATGTGCGGGGCCTGACAGGTATTCTTGGGAGTCTGAGAAGACGTTTTGCATCGAGGCCATTTTCCCTACAAAGGGCAAGAATGGGTTCAAAGCCACCTCTCTTGGATAAATGTAGCCACTACCCCTCATCAAAGAAGCCTCTCTTTATGGCAGATGGAGACCATCTCAGAAAACCACAACTGGACACAGTTCAGAGACCTCCAGATTGTGAGAGGCCCCATACCAGTGGGCACATGCACATCATAGCTCCTGCATCCCTGGCTCAGGGACCATGGGGTAAGAGGGGGTGGGAAGATTTTAAGAGCCAGGGGACCATGGAATCTTTTCTGAAACAGTCTTTTTTTTTTTTTCCAATGGCTGCATAAACAAGACTGGGAAAATGTCAATACTGTGGACGTGTTAACATGGAAGGATAAAGATTTTGGGGTGTCCCAGCTTCTTAAAAGGAACTACAGGCAACTAACAACTGCTGGGAGAAAGAGAAGTGACCTCTCCCAGAGATAAATCCCCTTATGTTTTCCAATCCAGAGTGGTCAGCCTTGAAAGCATATACAGATCAACAACAAAAGCAGATTCTGCCAGTTGTATAGTGTGTGTGTGTGTGTGTGTGTGTGTGTGTATTTGTGCATACAGGTACATACATATATAACAATAATAATCAAAGAAAAAGAGGCCATCAATTTGAGAGGTGAGTGGCTCGTGGGAGTGTAGCTGGGAGGGTCTGGAGCAAGGAAAGGAATGGAGAAAAGCAATCTAATTCCATTTCAATTAAAAAAAAACATTAAATCATATAAAGGAGAAACATCATAAATCCAAAATTGTAATAATAATTTTAATTTTTTAAAAAAGGCTAGAATGCATGTGTGAAAGACTATTCATTGTCACAGAAGTCTAAAATTTCCTCTAAGAGAGATTTCACTTCTCTGGGTAAACAAACGACTGACCATAGCACTACTGGGAGGCGGGTTGGAGAGGACCAGATCCCGCTGAGGAGGTGGCTTTGCCCACAGTGAAGGAACCTGAAGAAGGTGATGACTCCTAGACAGGAGAAGAGACCTGTAAACAGCCAGAAGCCTCAGCTGTCTTCAGGCAATCTAGCTTGTCTCTGCCTCTGTGCTGGGCAGCCCCGAAGCCCTGCCCACCATGAAGCCTTTTTGGAGGTCATACTCTGCTCAAAACCAGTGGAAAGCCACCAGGACACTGGGTTCCAGGCCAGGCTGTGAGCAGCCATGTCTGCACCCTGAAGAAAGACTCACACACAAGCTGTATGAAAGCAAACTTGAGAAGCAAAGAATGCGGGGAAAGGATGGGGGGTGCGGGGAGGTATGAGGGCGTGGCTCAGAGGTAGAGCCCTTACCTTTACTACCCCTCCCTCCCCAGATAAAAAGAGGAGAGGGGGAGAAAAGAGAAGAGAGACATGCAAGGGAGGAAGGGGAAAGGGAGACTGAATGAAAGGAGGGAGGCAGAGCATAAGAGAGGAAATAGAAAATCGTGAAATGAGAATGTGTGCGTGTACGCACTCAACTGGCTTCCTGTAGACTTGTTCTGTGAAGAATGACTAACGCCTTCGGGGTCAGCCATGTCTCTAAGGGTCCTGATGAACTGCAGAAAGCTATGAAGAAGGGAGAAGTGTGAGAAAGCATAGCTCAGAAAGGCTCATGCCTGGACAGGACTGGGCTTTTCACCTTTGTAGAGCTAATTAGCTCCTCTAGAACTTTCCTCTGGCCCTGGCAGGGCTTCAGCGGACCACAGGTTCACCAAACACAGGTCTCTAGAGGCAGAACATTCAGTGACCAGGGCGAGGCCTGGGCCAGAGGCCAGGCCCAGCCAGGCGTTTGTTAGGAGGAGTCAGAAGAGACCCGCACGTTAGTTCAGATCAAAGCCGAACATCACAGAAGCGGAGCTTATGAATGTGCCTTAGGCGAGTTCACGGATACCTGGGCGGTGGCTGGGAGAAGCTTCCAGGCCTGTGTGTCCTCCCAGCAGAGGCAGCGCGTCCTATGAGCTGCATCAGTGCAGCTAGCCCTGAGCTAGGCTGCAGTTATCTCGGGACACAGTCTGAGGCCTGCACTGGCCATTCCATCACCTTATGGTTGCCCTAGCCACGCTTATTTTGCAAGGCATTAGCTTTCTCTACTAAATTTAAGTATAAAAGGCACACCTATATCTTAGCCAGGAAAAAAAAAATACTGAAGACCCATTCTCAGGGTCTATGCAGGAATGAAGGTACCCTTGTTTCTCCATGATCTGCCTAGCAGCAGAGGCAGAATCACAGAGTCTCAGGTCAGGTGTACACAGCAGAATCCCACATCTTCTGCTGGTGGCTTCTTCCATCATAGACAAGCTAACCTCTTGGACAAGTTAGCCTTTCAGAAGTATACTCTCCTCTCCCTGTAAAAGGAGGATCATTGCAGCCGACTCATTGGATCGCATCGTAGGAAGATCGAATGAGCTCGGGGCAGTGGTAGACACTGTTCTGTGTGTACAGAAACATTCTTTCTCACTTTTCTAGCGATGGAGCTTTACCAGACACATGGTCTGAAGCAAGGACTACATTTTCAAGTAGGCCTGGAGTCAATTGTGCCAATTTAAAGTCTGGCCAGTGAGCCACACACAGAAATGCTGTGATCAGCTCATAGGGGAAAGCCCTGAACTTGAGAAAGCAATGTGTTCTACCTACTTACTCTCCTTGATAGCTGGGAGTATGGGAGGGGTAGCTGGGACTCAAGCAGCCCTCTTGTTCCAAGCAGAAGCACAATAAAGATGGTAGGAAAGCAAAAAAGGGAGAGTTCTGGATGTCTGTAGAATTCATGGTATGGCATTCAGTCCTTGAACTGGCCCCTGATGTCTTACAAAAAGGAACAAACTTCTAACTTTAAAAAACTAATCCCTATGTAAGACTACAGACAAGGCATTGCTTCCCTGCACTGCCTCAACCCCTTCATACCAAGGACATCACAAATACAAACATAAAGCAGAACCCCAAGAAGGGGCATTGGCTGTCCTTCTGGTTGGGTATGCTCCTGGTCCTGAAAGCAGGGCAAGACCTAGAGTCTTCAGGAAGTCTTTAGGAAGAGGCCAAAGGCCACGTGTCCACCTTATGTCCTCTGCTAGGCTCTCGATTGATGATCTAGAGATCTATGATCTAGAGACACGGTACAAAGAGCCCTCCGATCAACATACAGGCACTGGTTTGTCCCCTGGCTTTCCTGACTGCCAGCTATGTGGCTTTGGAGCCGACACCTCCCTGAACAGCACTGTGTTAAATGGGACACAGGATGAGACAGATCTTTCAGTGTTACTGTCATGATACTCAAACAACAATCTGACAGCTGAGTGCTGGACAGAGTGCCCAGCATGTTATAGCATTTAACAAATGGGATGGTGCGAGGATGTGGTGAATTGGTAAGAGTGCTTGCTTAGCATGCAGGATCCTTAGTCCTCAGTATCACGTGGTGGTGCAGTGCCAGCTGTATTACCAGCACTCTGAAAGTAGAGGTCAGAGGACCAGGATGCAAGGTCATCCTTGGCTTCATAGAGAGCTCAGGGGCCAACATGGACTACTTTCTAAGACCTTGACACAAAAAGAGAGAGGAGAGGAAGAGACAGACAGACAGACAGACAGACAGGCAGACAGACAGACACACACACACACACACACACAGAGAGAGAGAGAGAGAGAGAGAGAGAGACAGAGACAGAGACAGAGACAGAGAGAGACAGAGAGAGAGACAGAGAGAGAGACAGAGAGAGAGAGACAGAGAGACAGAGAGACAGAGAGACAGAGAGACAGAGAGACAGAGTGACAGAGCGAGAGCCTGAATATCATTTGTTCCCATTCCCAATCCCAGTTTAGGCCCCAGGCAGCCCATCTGCCAACTGTGTCCAGGTGGGTTGTTTCTTCTTCTCACGATGTTCCTCTTTTTCAGGTTTTAGGGGAGGGGTGGGCCTAGGCTTTCCTTGCCTTTGAACCCTGCATGGTCCCTTGCTTCTCCCTCTGAATGGACATGGCATTTGATGTCTAGCCGCTCACTAACATTTACTACCTTACTGGGTTTAATTGCAAAGCATGTGTCTGGCCTTGCAAGGTAGAAGCTCCATCAAGTGTGTGGGGCATGCCCTTTCCACCTTTCATTCCTTTAGTCTTGACTCAAAATGTTCAGGCCCCTGTGAATACTTTTGGAGTAAATAAACCAAACCCAATGACCTGGAAGCTCTAGCAAACTAATTTTCCAGCATTTTTTTTTTGACCCTGCCTTCTTACAGCTGCTCTATGTTGCTGAGTTCCAAGCCCTTGGATGGCAGAGTCTGCCTGTGGTGCCCTCATTTGTAGGCTGTTTTCCATCTCTGACCTTGATTGCACCAGCACAGATTGCTCTCCTGACCTTGGGCAAGCGCTGGGCATCACAGGGAGTGGCTGGGAGGCCCTAACTTGGAAGAAATGCTTTACTGTACCCAAACACAGCAATCAGAAGGTCTTTTCTGGTTGATGTTAATACCATCATTTTGAATTTTAGAGCCTTCTAAACTTGCCTTTGAAAGAAAAGAATTGCTTTACTTTGTTTTGTTTTTAGAGAAAGCATTTCTAGCCCTGGCTTGCCTCAAATTCACTATGTATTAAAGGCTGGCCTTAATCAGATCCTCCTGCCTCTGCCTCTCAGCCTCTCAAGTGCTGGGATTATAGGTGTGCGCTACTATGCTTACGTTATTCATTGTTGGGCTTTATGCTAGGCAAGCCATCCATTAACTTAGCTACGAGCTTGGCCCTCAAAAAGAGAAACAGAGTAATTATGACCCAACACTATTGTCTCAGTGTAGGAATGCATTTTATCCATTTTAGACAGATATTGTGACTCGATTTATGAGTGTGTCCCTATCTGAATGCTGCCCCAGAAACCCCCAGTGCTTCAAGGTCAGGAAGCAGATAGCAGTAGGGATGATTGGGTAGAGTCTAGACTATTATTCCTTAGGGACAGGTGGATTTTCTTCTTTCAAACAGAACTGGAGGGTCCACACTCTATCAAGTTACCTTGTCTACATAGCAGGTCAAGAATTACCGCAAAAATCAAATTCTAGTGTTGCCAAGAATCCCTAGTACAGTCACTTAACACTATTTAGAGGGTGTTCATTGAACTTGATAAAGTTTAGGGGGAAAAAAAGACACAAAGATGGGGGTTGTCTTTATTAGGGTTTTACTGCTATGAACAGACACCATGACCAAAGCAACTCATTTTTAAAAAAAGGTTTTCATTTATTTATTGTATGTAAGTACACAGTAGCTGTCTTCAGACATCTCATTACAGATGGTTGTGAGCCACCATGTGGTTGCTAGGATTTGAACTCAGGATCTCCAGAAGAGCAATCAGTGCTCTTAAGGGCTGAGCCATCTCACCAGCCCCAAGGCAACTATTATAAGGACAACATTTAATTGGGACTGGCTTACAGGTTCAGAGGTTCAGTCCATTATCATCAAAGCAGGAACATGGCAGTATCCAGACAGGCATGGTGCAGGAGGAGCTAAGAGTTGTATATTTTCATATGAAGGCTACTAGCAGAATACTGATTTTCAGGCAGCTAGGATGAGAGTCTTAAAGCCCACACCCACAGTGACACACCTACTCCAACAAGGCTATACCTTCTAATAGTGTCACTCTCTGGTCAGAGCATATACAAACCATCACAGGGGTGGACATGGGAGAAGCTGTGTAGGGTGAACATGATCAAAAAATTAGTTCCTCAAAATTAACAAAAATACTATATTAATGTAGACTACAGGGCATGTGGCTCAGTAGAGTGTTTGGTTGACATGAATAAGGTCCTGGGTTTGATCTCTGGCCTCACATGAAACCAGGTATGACCATCGATAGCTGCATGCAGAGCTTGGGAGGTAGAGGCAAGAAGATCAAAAGTCCACTATCATCCTCAACCATATACGAGTTTGGGGCCAGCCTGTAGATCTAGAATTCAGAAAGAGAAGAAGAGGAGGAAGAAGAAGAGGGGAGGAGGGAGGAGGAAGAGGAGGGAGGAGGAAGAGGAGGGAGGAGGAGGAGAGGAAGGAGGGGGAAGAGGAGGAGAAGAGAGAAGAAGAGAGAAGAAGAAGGAGAAGAAGGAGAAGGAGGAGGAGGAGGAGAGGAAGGAGGGGGAAGAGGAGAAGAGAGAAGAAGAGAGAAGAGAAAAGGAGGAGGAGGAGGAGGAGGAGGAGGAGGAGGAGGAGGAGGAGGAGGAGGAGGAGAAGGAGAAGGAGAAGGAGAAGGAGAAGGAGAAGGAGAAGGAGGAGAAGAAGAAGAAGAAGAAGAAGAAGAAGAAGAAGAAGAAGAAGAAGAAGAAGAAGCTTTTGTTTTTAATTCTACCCCCTCCTGTAACTCAGTCCATCTAGAGTAGACCCAAGAATCAGCATTTTTTACCAATAGATCAATTGATCTTGATGCAGGAGGTGGCATGTGGTGTGTAGTGTGATGTCTCCTTTGTATTGTGTTAATTCTGTCTTACACAGGGTAGTGAGCTGACAGTGAGTTCACAGTCTGCATGCCAATGCAGGCAGAGTAGTTTGTGGGTAGAGCTCCTTTGATCCTAGAGACAGAGGAGGGTAGGAGAGCTTGCTGTAAAAGGTGGATCAACAGGATTTATTTTCCCCGTTTGAGGAGGGGGTAAATTAGATCCTGGAAGCACTCCCAGACTGTAGAAAAGTGTGCTAGCTACCAGCTGTTCTGGGAGAGTGACTCACCACCCCTGTGGCAGCAACCAAGGGTGGTGAATCGAATCATAGCCACCTCTGTGGGGGGTGACAGAAGGTATCAGTGTGCCTCTGATAGAAGTGCACCACACAGTGTAGAACTGTGCATTCCAGAGAGGACCAGACCTCCTGCACAGATGCCAATCTGTGCCAGCCATCAGTCATCTCCGAGGCCCAAAAAGAAGAGGGAAGGAGGGGCCAAGTAAACCATCTCCAAACAACCACAAATGCAGCACTACTTAGTCATGGGTATGAAAAGCCCTGTGTTTCAAACTCTGGACTCATCCTGGCCTCTTCCTCTCCCTTGCTGGTAAATCTGGTCCGTTCCACCTCTTACATGGCTCCTAGGTATGTCCCATCCCCCTCTCTGTGGCTCACTGCTCATCATCTTCTGTTTATTCCCACCTCCGTGACCCATGCTTCAACCTCCATCATCTCTCATTTGCACTCAGTAGGTCTTCATCTTCATTATCCCGTTTTCTGTCTTTCCCTCCATTCATCTACTTAGCCTCAAATCTGTCTTCTCCAAAATGCAAGACTAAGGATAAGATTGTCTCACTTAAGATCCATAGCCCTTAAACCTTGATTTTTTTTTTTTTAAACTCCAGTGTGGGTCAGAATCACCCAGTAGGCTTGTGAAAATGGGGTGGTGCTTGACCCTTCTGGAATGTTCCTGGTGACTTCTTTATTCGCTGAATTACTGAGTGAAGTGTCTTGTCTCCTGCACACACTGAGACCAGCACACACTGAGTGCTTGCTATTTCACCGAGTCTTCCTAGAGAACGTCAGGTACCATTATCCTCCCATCTTCCCAGCATCATGTGTTTGATGGACATGGGGCTCAGACAGGCTTAGAACCTTGTTCAGAGTACACAGGTTTAAGTGAAGGAGCCAAGATGTCCTCCTGACTTTAGCACCTGGACTGTTATCCAAGGAGATATTCAATTAATGGTAAATAAATGAATGAATTCCGCTAGAGTGTTTACTGACATCAGTTAAGTTTGTGATGGAGCCTTGAGCTATGAAAATGAGAAACATTCCAAATGATTTAAGTTCCTTGTGATATACTAACCTGAGATCTAGGTATCATTTGATACTGGGGGCACTGTTTCTTTTATTGTCTCTGTGACAAGATTCCTAAGAGGCCCATGGTTTCAGAAGCCTCCATCCATCCATCGTGGTGGGGAAAGCCTGGAGGGATATCTTACATCATGGAAGCCAAGAAGGGCAGCAGTGCCGGCATTCTACACCGTTTCTCTTTCTCCCTTTCATGCCCCCTGTGCCCTGTGGGATGGCGCTCATCACATTCAGGCTGTGTCTTCTCTCTCCACCCTCCTTGGAGATATCCTGGCAGACACATCCAGAGATGACTTTCAGTACCACTTAGGGGATGTTCAGTCGAGTTGATGAGGCAGATTCACCATAAAACAAGACATCAGGTACGTCTGTGACAATGTGTGTGTCTATATGCTCTCTGGGTATCACTGTATTTTAAGGGACAGAGCCTGAAGGATGGAGAGGTAAATACCATTGCTTTCTACTTTAACTGGGCCACCATTTGTCCATTTCTCTTTCTTTTTTTCTTTTTCCTGTCCTCCTCCTCCTCTTCCTCCTCCTCCTCCTCTTTCTCTTCTTCTTCCTTCTCCTCCTCTTCCATCTTCTCCTTTCTTGTTCTTTGTTTTTTGAGACAGGGCTTTTTTTCCCCCTATGTAGCTTTGGCTGTCCTGAAACTTACTTGCTCTGGAGACCAGACTGGCCTTGAACTCACAGAGATCCAACCTGCCTCTCTGCCTTTGGAGTGCTGGGATTAAAAGTGTGTGCTACCTCTGACTTGTCATTTGTCCACTTCTATCTGGCTACCCTGATTCTTTCTTTCTTTCTTTCTTTATTTATTATTATTATTATTATTATTATTATTATTATTATTATTATTTTAGCAGAGGGTTTCACTATGTAATACAGCTTGGTGACTGACCAGAATCTTGGCGGATCTTGGTGATTCTCCAAGAAATTCACAGTCTCTGTCATGTGAGTACCATCTAAAGGTGCCTGAGACCCAAGCCAGCCACCTGTACTATTGGAGAAGCCAGAACTATGCTAAAGCTTTGCTGCTGATGTGTGGTTTCCAGGCCTTGAGGTCTTCTCAGGGAGTCAACGGGAGAAGTCCTGTGATGCTTGGACTCAGGGCAGCCCTTTGTCCTGCCTGATGAGTTCTCCTTTCTCAACACAAGCCAGAGGCCAAGTTTGGCTTCTTCCTGAAATATTTCCTTCCTTGGATCCAGCAGAGATCTTTTTCTACAAGTCCCAAGGCCGTTTTCTCCACTTTACAAATGAGGAAGCATGAATCTCTGTAGAGAAATCTGAAGCTACTGGTTCTAAATGTTCAAGAAGAAATATTAATGTATTCTTAGCCTAGGCCTGCTAAGGACAGACACATGGGCTGACACTTCCTGCCCGGTGCACCTCTCCTCCTCTTGCATACATGCGCCCCCTGCTGCGGGAAGCTGGAAGTGCGCCCGTGGGTGGGGCCGCGAGGACCACCTCAGCCGGTCAGTGTGGAAACCCACGTGGAAAGATCTCAAAGGAGTGGCCAAAGACGAAATCATAGTCTTAAGATTCTTCCAGTACTCTGACAAACGGTCCGAATTAAGGTTTTTGTAAAATATAACTTTATTACTTTATTTATTTATTGCTTTATTTATTTATTTATTTGCATGTCAGGCATATGCTTTGTAATAGAGGATGGATACACACATCCTTGAAAGGGTTAGAGTCAATCAACACAGATCCAGGCTTTGATGAGACTTGGCTTCTTCACCTGTACTTTGAACACAGTGCATGATCGTGGAACATATCCATGAATAGGAATTATTAAATAGTTTATAACATAAACAAAATTACTGTGTGCTGTCTCTTCTGACAACCTCTCTCCTCTCTCTCTCCTTCTACCTTCCTCTTTCCCTCTTCTTTCCAGCCCACCTCTTCTTTTTCTCCCTTCCTTTTTCATACATCTTTTAAGTGGACATTATAGTGAAGCAACTTAATCTTCCCACACCCCAAAAGGAAGTAAGGCAAAGAAAACTCAGCCACAAACCGGAAGTAACAGGGAAAAAAAAAAACCCTGTATCTCCGGCAGAACAGTAAAAAGTGAAAGAAAGGAAGAAAGGAAAGAAGGAAAGAAAGAAAGAAAGAAAGAAAGAAAGAAAGACAGAAGAGTGCGAGAGAGAGAGAGAGAGAGAGAGAGAGAGAAAGAAAGAAAGAAAGAAAGAAAGAAAGAAAGAAAGAAAGAAAGAAGTATTTTTAGGCTTTGGGGCCATCAAGTTAGATTTAGCTAACATGGGTTGCCAGCCTGGCTTGACCCCCTAAGTAGGGGGTTTTAGAGACGATTGGGTAATTCTTGACCTCTGTTTGACCTCATAAATAGGAATTCTCATTCGGCATTGTAGGAGCTCTGGAGCTAGTAGGTTCCTGCCTTTTTAAATGTAGGTCTCTCCTCCTTTTCGCCGGTGGCAGTGGGCGGGCCTGGGCTCGCGGCAGGGGCAGGGAGGGGCCGCCACGCCTGCGCCCTCCTGGGAGCCGCCCTGCCCTGATGCTGCGGGTAGCTCAGCGCCGGGCTGGTTCCCTCCCTTCCTCTAGCAGCCCTGCCACGTGGTAGATTGGCTACTTCTGGGAATGTGAGAAAGCACTCCAGTGAGGGCCACACCAAGAACTTTTACAGCTCTGTGGACTATGTTAAACTTTCTTTGCAAGCGTCTCTTTAGAGATGAACCCCTAGATGTTCTCTATGGCACAGGAAAACGGGGCGACGGAGGAGACAAATCAACCCAAAAGGACAGTGCTGGTTGTTGTGTTTGCTTAGTCCTTGAAAATGTTATTTAATTCTCTTGCCTCTTCCTTCCTGGGGGGGAGGGGGGGACAGTTTAAGGTAAGGGGGCGGGGCGTCTAAAAGAAGATGCGTGTGAACGTCAGTGAACGCCAGCACACCAGCTTTCCTGAAAGTTTCTGCCCTAGGACTAAGGAAGAAGACAGCAGCTTCTGGCCCTGAACCTCTCCAAGTAAAATGTTTGGGGAAAGGAGACCTATGTCTCTCTCCAGAGTAGCCCGAGTACATGGTACAGTGTCATGGAATCAAATAAAAACATTCTTAAGGTTGGATCTCGCCACGACTTAGGCTGTGTGTTTTGAAACTGCCTACAGCTTAGCCAATAACCTCCCACTGCGCCTGTGCAATTGAAAAGTGTGCTGGCTGTTGATAGACTTGGTGGTTTCAAAGTGTTTAGACCTCTGAGCCTCCTAATGACTCTCCACCTGTAAACAGGTGGAGTCAAGCCTGTGGTATTACTGGGAAGAGCGAAGACGCCAAGGCCACAGAGCTGGTTTCCTGGGAAGCCTAGCCTAGGTCAAGGTCTGAACGCAGGATTCGGTACCAGTTATGATGGGTCTGCCAGCTCTCCTTCATGGTAAATTAAATAACTGCCATTTTAAAACGTAAGTCAAAATAAACATTTAAGTTTATATATTCACAGGACCTATTTATTATGTATTTATTTTACAAATTACACAGGGTGTGTTACTAATGCAAAAAAAATCACACTCTGTTACCCTCTTCAGTAGAGAGAGCACATTTTACATTATAATTTCATTTTAATAGGTAATTTACTTCTACAATTCAAAAGTCAAATTCTAGAACACACTATACCTGCAAAGTCTTGCCTAAACCTCCCTCACATCATCTGATTCCTTCAGGTTCTTTTCTCCTTCATCGATAGCATTTTTTAATGTTATTTGTTTATGAAAATACCAATATATTCTTATAGATTCAGAGCCTTGCTGTAAGTTGAGTTGCACATGGTATGTTTTGAATTGGTTATCAAGGGGTACCAGGCTGGGCTGGTGAGATGGCTCAGCAGTTAAGAGCACTGACCGGAGGTCATGAGTTCAAATCCCAGCAACCACATAGTGGCTCATAACCATCTGAAATGAGATCTGATGCCCTGTTATGGAGGGAGCAGAGCCAGAGCAAGAGGGAAAGGGAAAGGAAAAAAAGAAAGAAAGAAAGAAAGAAAGAAAGAAAGAAAGAAAGAAAGAAAGAAAGAAAAGAAAAGAAAAGAAAGAAAAGAAAGAAAGAGCAAGTGGTGTCAGGCTTGCCTAAACAATCTGCTTCTTGCCTGGGAACCCCAAGGGTCACTGGGGAGCCAGTAGATGGGCTACAAGAAAGAGAGAGCCTGAGAGTTGAAGCTGTAGGCTGATGCCATATGTTCTTCAGGAATCCAGGCAGATAAGGCTGCTTTGGGTGAGTCCTGGGACTCTTGCCTGCTACTGACGCGGGGTTAACTCTCTTCACAGGGAAAAACTGTCTAAGAAGGAGCTGCAAGGCAGTCGGGACAGACACAGGTCAGATCACAGATGCAGCCTTTCCACTGCCTACAGGTTTGCTCTGGAGAAAGAACCCCAGACAGAGCTGGGACTCTCCAGAGGCTCCCCGGCTTGAACAAGGCGGATCAGCTGGCAGGCAGGGGGAGGCTGCAGAATCAGCTTTTGACTTGTTTGGACTTCTGCCAGGTCTGTCGTAACAAAGAGCAGCAAACGGCAGAAGTTCCCCATGTTTGTGGTAATAGATGCTGGAAAGCTGAGAGTCTGTGCGCGGTAGAGCCAGCCCTTCTGGGGCTTGAGAGCGATGATCTGTTCCAGAACTCTCTCCTTGCCTTGTGCGCAGTTGTCTGTTTTCTATGTCTTCATCCTTTGTGTTTGTCTGAATCCCAAGCCCTGGGATTAGATCTACCCTAATGGCTTCCTTTTAACTTCACCTTTGTAAAAACAAAACAAAAGCACGACCTATAAACAAAGCTACATTCTTGAAACGTTGTTCAAAAATTTATAGAAACATCTTGCCTGGCGCTGCTGTGGTTTGAGTGTGTCCCCCAAAATTCATGTGCTGAGAGCGTCCCCCTTGGTGCATTAGTGCCAGGACATTGGGCTTGATACCAGGTCACTAGGACAAGACAAGTGTGGAGCAGAAGTGGGTTACAGCTAGACTTAGTATAAAACCATGCCTGGCCTCTTGTTCACTTGGGTGTTCCCACACACTCCAGCTTTTCTACCTTTTGCCATGAGATGTCCCAGAATGAAAGCCAGCACTTGGTGACATTGCCTTCATCAAGGTGTCCCTGGCCTCTAGAACAGTGAAAACTCTCTTTTCTTAAAAACTGTGGGGGGTCTGAAAAGGACAGTGGTGGTGCAGGCCTTTAATTCCAGCACTCAGGAGATAGAGAGGCAGGAAGATCTCTTGAGTTTGAGGCCAGCCTGGTTTACAGGGTGAGTTCCAGGACAGCCAGGGCTTTTACAGAGAAACCCTGTCTTGGGAGTAGGGGAGAATTACCCAGTTGGTGAGGATTCTGTTAGGGCAGCACAAAACGCATCAACAGACTCTAGCTTTTACTTTCTGTTTATTGTTTTTGAGACAAGGTCTCACTTCATAGCGCTGGCTGTCTTGGAACTCACTATTGGAGACCACACTGGCCACGCACTCAAAGAGATGTACTTGCCTTTGCCTCTGTGTTGACATTTCAAACCAGATTGGAACTGGAGGTCCTTTAACCTCTACCTCCGAAATGCTGGATTTACAAGCATGTACTACCATGTCTGACTCGCAAGCTATTTTTCTCAAGAGAACACAACCGATCCCCTTGGCCACTCCTTTGTGCCTTTTCAGATCCAACTGCGTCCTCCCATCCCCATCCTGCCATTGCAAACCAAGCCACAGCAGTCTGGGAAACTGTCATGTTCTTCAGCTGTTTGACAAGAGGGAGGCAGTGTGAGACCCAGAGTGTTATCACTCATTGTGGCCTCTGTGTACTAAATACAGTACAGTCTTCATTATGGAGAATGGCCCTGCCATTCCAACAAATCTTTGATCCTTATAAAATCCAAGGTAGGGACAATCTCCTTCCAATCATGGTCCTATATGCCCAGATTCTATGAAATTACATATTACTTGGACTCAGGGTTTTCTTTACCTACACTTTGAAATAAATACTATTCTCAAAGATCTAGCTGGGTATTGGGCGTGATGGCCTTGGATTATTTTTTTTTTCTCTTTGTTTCTCTTAAATCTGGCCTGGCACCTTTCCTGGGATGCTGTGACAAGCACTTTGGACCCGTTTGTGTTGCTGGGTGTGGCTTTGCCTGCACCTCCTCCTCACAAGGTGAGAGCAGAAAAGCCGAGTGCAAACAGCAAACAGGCGGGAGGGATTCTGCTCCTGGAAATCCCCCACGAAGCCAATTCTGCTCCAGATCTTTCTCAACACCCAGGGAGGAGCACAACAGCTGATTGCCACCCCCCTCCACTTCCCTCCCTGTGATCCTATATTCTGGGACTGGAGGGGGCAGGGTGTGTGTGGTGGGGGGAAATGTATATTAATGGATCAGAGGTTGAAAGTTAAGAAGTAGATTTGGAACATTCATTGGGTCCAACAACTCAGTGTGTGACTCCTGTGATTCTGAGGGAGATACACTGGTTGAGCCTTGGCCACCATCATCAGATGTCTTCCCTAGGCTTCCCCAGGGTGGTTACCCCGAGAAGCAGAGACCTATTACTTTCTGTCATCCTGGCCTTCCAGAGTTCTTGAGTTCCAGTCTGGTGTCCCAAATTTCTGGGCTCCATCCACTGCTGAGGAGCTAGTAGAAGCCGAAAGCACTGGAGAGCTGAGCTCTCTGGTTACAAGGAGGAACACAGGACTGTGAGGAATCAAAATTGCTAGGCCACCTTCCTCATTCACAGGCTGTGGCCTCAAGGGACCCAGAGAAGGTGGTGAGTGTAGCCAAGGTTAGGTTATTTGTTCTTGAGCACAGTTGGGGGAAATCAAGGGGTCCCAAGGCCATCTCCCTCTCTGGTGTTCCCTGGATTCTTAAGTCTAATCGCTTTCCTTCTTTGGTTCCACTCCTGACTCACCCCACACAGCCCTTGTCTTTAGAAGTACTCGAGTTCACAGTCACCTTCCAGGGAAGGCTAGAGCTGAAACTGGGAAACGTGTAGCAGCCTTTGACCTTGCATGACCCTGGTCTGTGACTCACTCGCTGGACTCCCTGGCTGGTCCCATTCCTGATGGAGGGATGCCAGAGCTGACATGGAAACAACACAGGCCTGAGAGGAGGGCTGAAGCGGGTTGCAAGTGAACTCTCACAGCACTGGATACAAGGTGATGTCTTGGTGGAGATGGTAACAGTAACCCCCAGGAAGCATCTCCCACCAGATGCTATTCACTACAGTCTTCTGGCAAGAGGTGGCTACTGTTTCAATTCCCATTTTACTAGTGAGGAACCTGCCACCTTGAGGTCCAAGAAGGCAAAGTTAATACAGAGCAGAGCCAGGTTTCCAGCTCTGGAGTTCGTGCTCTGAACTAATAAAAAAATGTGGGTATTATTCACTTCATTGTATAACTGAGAAGGCAGGGTAAAGTCAAGTGCCTTGTCTAATACTGCACAGCCTGGGAGAAACAGGGATGAGATAAACACCGCCCCACCCTGACTCTAGACTTCTCCCCAGGCGTAGGGTGGGGCTGTTGAAGGGTGGTAGAGGCAGGATGTAATTGCATCTTGCATCTGCCTCACCCTTCTCCACCTCAAATTTCCACCTTCCTCCTGAAGCTGTGAGCTCTTGTTTCAGGTGACAGGAAGCCACGGGAAAAAGAGCCAGCTACTGAGTGATCCGGTGAAGAAATCAGAAACCTGCACCTGCCAATCCAGGAATGAGTCCAACACGCCCTATGGGACTGACACCTGGCTGCCCAGGTAAAGTGTCCAGATGCCCCAGGCCAAGGGAGGTGAACACTGCAGGAAGTTTCCAGAAAGACCAATGTGAAGAAGTAGAAAAAAAACACAAAAGGCCGTATTGTGATTAAAAAGACAGGTTGCAATCAGTGTCTCTTAGTTGGAAGAGCCACACAGAGAAAACTGAGTAACCTTTTGTTGTATCAATAAGAAGAGCTAACATTGACTGGATACTTAATGTATACCAAGACCAGTGCTACAAATTTACCTCAGGGCTAGAGGTGAGGAAAATACATCAATAGTTGATCCAATAAGAGAAAGATTATGGTAGTTTCTTTACTCCTTACTCCAAACCCACTTTTTTTTTTTTTTTTTGGTACTCTTTAATTCTTGATGACAAGACATTTCAAAGATGATTAAAAAAAAATATTGATGGGACTGGAGACATACCTTGGCTGTAGACTGCATATCCAGCATGCATCAGGCTCTGGGTTTGATTCCCATCACTGTAACCAACTATGGTAGTACATGCCTTTAATTCCAACATTCAAGAGGTAGAAGTAGGAGGACCTGACATTTAAGGCCATCCTTGCACACATCTGGAGATCGAGGCTAGCCTGGGCAACATGAGACCTAACTTGAGAGAAAGAAAGAAAGAGAGAGAGAGAGAGAGAGAGAGAGAGAGAGAGAGAGAGAGAGAGAGAGAGAGAGAGAGAGAGAACGGCAGGAAGGAGGGAAAGAAGAGAAAAAAGAAAACATTGTAATACATTTCCATGAATTAATCTACTAGTTTCAATCATTACAAGCCAATCTTGCCTATTCTGCCTTCTATTGGACTATTTTGATGTAAGCACCATACATATTATTGTGCATTATAAGATCCCATTATACACACAATAATATATAACCCCAAAAGGACTATGGTGACAGCAATATCGTGTGTGATGGTTAATCTTGGTTGTCAATTTGACCACATCTGGAACCAACTAAAACCCAACCAAGGTGGTAAACCTGTGAGGGATTTTCTTGATTGGATCATTTGAGGTGGGAAGACTCTAAATCTGGGTCACTTGAGTCAGAAGACTCACCCCAAATCTGATCGACACCTTTTGATAGCAGCCCACATAAAAGAACATGGATGAGGGAAGCTTTTGCTGTTTGTATACTTGCCCTCACTCTCAAGTTCATCTATCCTGTTCCTGAGCCATTTATCTGTTGGCGTTAGAACCCACTTCTTCAAGATTCCAACGTGAACTGAAGACTGGAAGCTCACTAGTGCCTTCCGGGCACTCCAGCACCAGTTTGGGGCTACTGAGACATTCAGTCTCATGACCAGAACACATACCAGATTGACCTTTCTATCAAGTGCCATCCATTGTTGGACTACTCAGACCACATCCTGAAAGCCACTCTGATAATCGCACATTCATTCTATCAGTTTCGTAACTCTAAAGAACCCTGGCAAATACTCAGTGTTACCCTAAAGAAAATAGAATGACTTTCGATATTAATTGAGGAGCCAATCTCTTTTCAGGTATCTGGTTGGCTCCATCATGTATTTTTATAGTTGTCTTATACACTGGAATAAAAATAGTTTAAACATCTCATTTGGCCAAGTCCTTAAACCCCTAATCCACACATAGGGCCCATCTCCATGCCGTTGAATGAAGAAAGTGAATCCTTTGCCCTGAATTATTTCTCACGGTTTAGATTTGTTGATCATATACCTGTGATGCCATCTACCATGCTCTTCTGCCCCCAGGATTTCCTGTAGAGGTGTTGCTAAGATCTAGTGGTTGGACTGAGTTGACATTCTGTTGTTTGGGGAAGACATTTCAGCAAGCATGGCAACGCAGCACGTAAACATTCTTGTTTCCTGAACGTGGAACCTCAAACCAAGAAAACAGCGCTGATGAATGGATGAGGGCTGGAACTTGAGTCTTCTGACTCTTGCCCTTCTGTTCCATGGCTGGATTTGAGCCTAGATTCTAGAACCTTCTCCTCAGATTGCAAGAATGACTTAGTTGCTCAGTCTTTACCCTCAATCAGAGAGAAGGCCAAGATGGGATGGGGGGTAGGGGACCAATTAAACCTTTCTAGAACATGTGGCATTATTTAAACAGATGCTGAGAAAAGAGGTTCCCCAAGCCATGGTGGGGAGAGAGGGCTCTGTACCTCTACTCTGCCAAGAGTCTGGAAGTCTTGAGACAGAACTCTGGTGTGGATGACAGATTTTATTCTCTCTCTCTCCTCATATAGACTGGAACAGATTTACCTGAGGAACATTTCGTGTCTTAGACTTACTCATCTTAGTTGAAGGGAAACAAATGCGTGCTCATGTGTGTTATTGGATGGACACCTGAGGTGATGTACAGAATTCTCCTTGGGGGAGGATAGAAGAAAGAATTTCTCTATCCTCATCTCCCTACCCCACTCCAGTGAGTATTTCCCCCCAATTCCCGCTATACTGAGCATGTGGCTTCAGATCCCAAACCATAGGCTAGAAAGAAATATTCCATTCCCAAGCAGAAGAACATCATTCTGAATCCCAAAGTGTGGGGCAGGGGTAAAGATGTCTCAGATACCTAATACCCATGAGAACTGACATTTGTAGTAGAATACATAAAACACATCATACAATTCATATAAAGTATTCCTGGTTAACACTTACAGCAGCTCTGCAAGGTGAAATGTACCTGCTTCTGTAACCATGATTTGCAAATGAAGAGGACCAGTTTGTATTAAAGAAGGCTGTATTCAAATGAAGGCTTTTCTTCATCTAGAGACAATAGTATTGTCATTGTACTCTGTGGTCAACCAAATTAAAGCATCTCTTTGAGTGGTTATAAGTAATGAATTAACAGGAAGGAAAAAAAGACGTTACAGAATTTGGAAGTGGCCCCAGGAACACATGCCGGGAGCCCCAGTGTTCTGAAACTTGGCATCTTTCATTTTAAGACAGAACTTGGAAATTCATTAAGCAGGTGTAACAGATGTACGGATGAAAATTTCTCACAGGAATTGACCCTGGAGAAGCAATGATTAGGCATTCTCCCACTTTCTGTCAAGTCAAGGACAGAAAGCTCCTCCAAAGACTGTCAAAATCCTGGGTGGCACACACGTGCTCTAACCTGGATACTAACACTATACATGTTCAGGGTAGACTAATTGCAAGAAAAGGCTCCTTATAGGAAACTCCTCTGGCAGGCAAGAAAGCCATACATGGTCCCAAAGCTTACTTAGTGGAGCAAGGGGCCAGATTTCAGTCCCCCTGATGCCCTTGCAGCCAGGAGCAAAAGGGTAGCAGTACTATGGTAGGTTAAGCTTGCTCACAAAACATGCTTGACACCTGCTAAGCCCACGTCCTTCCTGCTGAAACATTGTCATCTTTTGATGGTTGTGTCACGTGACTGTGGTCTCATTTCAGCTCTCAAGAAGTCAGAACACTATTACTATGTTATGCAACTTGCTGGCTTGTTTTTGAATTAAAAAAAAATGTTTTCCCCACATTCAAGGCCATAGCAGCTACATTTCCCCCAACTTCACTGGTTTGACTCACAGGGTCAGGATGACATTACCCTACCTAAGCAACCTATATACCACAGTATTTATAACACTCTTTTCAAGCAAGTTAACCAGCTTCCATGGCCTTTGTCAGTGGATTTTGTTTTTGAGACAGGGTCTCTAGCCCATGCTGGCCTCAAATTTATGATATACTAGAGGACTACCTTGAACTCCTGACCCCCCTACTTCTACCTCCTGAGTGTTTCGTTTACACATGTGAATCTAGACCGAACCTGGATTGATCTCAGGACTTTGTGTATCAAGCACTCTGCCAACAGATGTACACATCCAGTCCCGTCAGCTGGATTAAAAAAAAAAAAGACAAAAATAATTGATATTTTACATTTAAGTTTTTCTGTAAGATTTTTAGTGAAAAGCAGAGACAGGAAATTTAATCTATACATGGGGAAGAGAAACAAGTGAAGGAGTCCCAGTGACCCCAGATTCTATTTTGGGGCACTAACACAAAAACTGAATTTTAACTGAGGAAAAATTGTTGAAGAGAGCAAGAGGTTATCATTACTAAGCAGTCTTGGTCAAAGTGTGGCCCTGTCCATCTTTGTCACTGCTCTGGTCCCAGAAGGTCATAAAAATTGCTAATCTGGCATTAACTTGAGGAGACCAATCTGGTTCCTGCAGGATGATCTGTTCCAGGGAGTAGCCTCTTCGATATAGGTAATTGTTCTCATCTTGGGGATGATCTGTTCTGCTGGCTCACCATTTCTTGAAGATGGTTTTACTCCCTTGTCACTGAGATAATTTATCAACCAGTCCTGTTGCTCCTGGAATGTAAGGTGACTCAAGAGGAGAGGTTCAGGACAGGGACTTATCTCCATGCCTTCAGCCTTGACATGGAATGAAGTTGGTTAGGTAGACAGATACTGCTTGAGAGATTAAGATGCCTTCAGAGTCCAGTAAGAGTTGGAGCCAATGTCAAAGAGACAGATGAAGGTAAAACGAAGGCAGAGCTCCCAACTACTCCCTGATTTTCATTATCTTAGGGGCCCGATGGATGGAGGAGCCAGTGCTCTTCAGTGAGAAGAAATTCTTGGTGCCTGTCACGGCTTCCCTCTTAGGTTTGAATATTCTCACATCTGAAGGAATTAAGCGTATTCTGGCTTAGTGATGAACTAGTACACAAAAGGAGAACAAGCTGAGTTAGTGGAAGCAAAAGGAGACATGATTAAGTCTGAACGTAGAAGCACCACTGTCAAGAAGACACAGGAGAGTGATAGAGGCAGAAGATGTCATTTGGAAAAAAAAATTCCCTATAGGAGCCTTTTTCCTTTTTAATAGCTCTGTGAGTATGGACTGCTAAGAATGAATTCTAATGGGAGGGACTTAATGTCATATAAGACACACTTGGGCATTGCCTGTAAGCTTTGATTTATTCTGGAAAGAGGACACCCCAATTTGTTACTGGCTTTGAAATCAGCTTTCTATGTATGCAGTCTAGGCTGGCCTCGAACCCATGGCCCTTCTGTTAGCCTTCCACGTGCTATGATGACAGGTTTGAGCCACCATACTAAGGATGGCTTTGTTTAGATTGTGATAATATCACCCTTTTGTCTCTGAATGGTTTCTGAATGTTGAAGACAGCATTCACTGGCCTTGTTGTGTCCCAGTTGGTGTGATCTGATCTCAAGTGGCGGGGTGAAGGGCTGGAGATGCAAATGACAAGTAGTCAGAGCCAATACAACCCACTCGGGCCAAATTCAAGCAGCTGAGAGATACAGACAGAGTGGCTCTTAGACTAAGCTTATCAGAGGCGCATTATTACATTGATTTTGTCTGTTCTGTAGGTGATTGCCTTGCAACTCAAGAAAGTACTGCTCGGCGGCTCATTTTATTAGAATCTGACCTTCTGCTGGTCATGGTGGTCAATGACTATGATTCTGTCATTAGACGGCAGAGATAGGAGGATTGCACCAAGCTCAAGGACAATTTGGCCTACATAGCAACACCAGGCCAGCCAGGGCTACATACCAAAATTCCGTGTCAAAAGTAAATATGCAAGGGTGTGTGTAGGGGTGTAACTCAGGTGGTAGAGGGCTGCCTACTCCCAGGATCTCAAAAACTGGGAGTGTTAGCACCTGTCTGTAGGAAAGTAAGAAGTTCAAGGTCATCTCAGCTACACAGTGAGTTTGAGGCCAGTTTGGAATACACAAAACCCTCTCTCAAAAAAAAAAAAAAAAAAAAAAAAAAAAAAAAAAAAAAAAAAAAAAAAAAAAACTCCTCGGAAGTTTGCTGAACGTTGTCAAACAAGTTACATCAGTTTACAGGAAAAGGCAAACACAACCAGGTACTTGAGAGAAAACTAGTTTGGAAGTAAGCATTCACTGGTGGTGTTTTCCGAAAGTTTGGTTGTAAATTCTTTAGAGAAGGATCAAGACAGTGTGTGGTAAGACGTGGGGTAGCCATGGTTAGAACTCTGCAGGAAGTGTAGCAACTGACGAAACAGTCTAGTCCTTCCCTTTGCATGAACTTTAGGGTAATAGTTCATGTGGTTGGACAACACTATGTTATAGTGCTATGTCAGAACTGTCAAGCTCTTGCCATTTAATGCAGAAATGCATTAAAATTTTGTTTCAATTTAATGGATAAAATAAGTTGTCAGCAATAGTTTATTTTTATACACAAATCCTATTTAATTTTGTCTGTTTAAAAATGTACTTATTTATTTGCTTTGTGTATGTGTGTGTGTGTGTGTGTGTGTGTGTGTGTGTGTGTGTGTGTGTGTGTGTGTGCGCGTGTGTGTGTAGGTCCACCAGTGTCGCAGCAATGCCCATGTGGAGGTCAGAGGACAACTCCCTTAGGAGTTGATTCTTTTCTGACATCTTGTGGGATTTGGGGATCAAACCCAGATCATCAGGTCCGTGTGCAAGCACCTGTACCCACTGACCCATTTAAAGTTGTCTTTTAAGGATCCATGGGAAGGAAAAGAGTAGGTAAAAACGTTTTCTAAATAAAGTTGGATATGTGTGTGTGTGTGTGTGTGTGTGTGTGTGTTTTCACAGATTCAGTCATTGATAACCAATAACAAACCAATGCATAAAACACTATATGCAATATAGTGTCTGAGTGGGTGACCTTTGCTTAAAGACAGCATTCACAACACACTTAGGAACTCAGGAACACTAGCCTGCAAAGCGTTAACACTGGCATTCATTCTAGTGTGGAGGGCACCGGCATGGGAATGTGTTCTTCTAAGAAGGCTTACATACCTGAACAACATTTCTTAAAAGGTGAGTTGTGGCCCCATGTGTGTGTGTCGGGGGGTCAAATGTCACATATCAGATATCCTGCAAATCAGATATTTTACATCATTATTCATAACAGTAACAAAATTACAGTTATGAAATAGAAACAAAAGCAATTTTACAGGTGGGGGGGGGTCACCTGAGCCGGATGGAAGGGTCCCAGGATTAGGATGGTGGACAGCCACTCGCCTAGAGGAACACAAACACGTTTAGCATACAAAAGAGCCGGAAATAATTCACCTTGCACATACACAAACGCTCTTTATATCAGGATCCAGTTTCGACCTTTGAAGCAAAAATCTAGATTTTTGACTCAGTAAAATAATATGTGCACAGCACTGACAGCAATCAAAACTTCAGACCTCTTACAATTTAGGGGAAGATGTTGGTGACCACAGACAGACTCATTCTGATGGACATACGTGTCTCTTGTATAAAGCAGTAGAACGTTCAGTGGTCAAAGCAAATACTTACAGCCCACATTTCTAACAGCAGGAAAACCCAAACAGCAAGGCTTGTTTGCTTGTTTGTTTGTTTGCTTGTTTGTTTGTTTTTCCACCTGAATGCTTGTACCTTCAAAGACCAGAAACTATTGGTCATTTTCTATGTAGAAAGTCTAGACAAAGTCCATACTATATTAAACAGGAGTGTCTATAATTTTACATGTATTAAACTGACATGTCCTTAAGTCTGCACACTTCTACATAACTTTTAGATAAAAGTTCACATACGTAGCTTTACTCATTCCTGTCACAGATTCACAGGGTTTCATGTAGCCCAGGCTGGCCTTGCTATGTAGCTAAGGGTACTCTTGAACATTTGATCTCTGCCTCCACCTCCTAAGTGCTGAGATTTCAGGTCAGCTCCAACACTCCTGACTCATAGGATATTAAGCATACTGGGATCGCCCTAAAATAATAGGCACGTACACAGTAGTCATTTAAAGGGCTTTAACATAGGGAGATGCTTAACTGGACCTTGACTCTGTTAAGTCTCAATTTCCCGAGTATTTGAAAGGATTGACAAACTCAGCAGAGAGTGTAAGTGACTACCCAGGTAAAGATTACGTTGATAAATCCCCAAATATGTATCCTTTAAGCCAGAAGTTTTGTTGTTATTTTCTGAAAATTTCTCTCTCTCTCTTCTTTTTCAATGTCCGTTCTTGTTTCATTTTAGCTGTTTGCAAATGTTACTATGAACAAAACAACATTTTAAAGAAAGATTTATTAGGCCAGGCATGGTGGCACATGCCTTTAATCCCAGCACTCAGGGGGCAAAGGGCCAGCCTAGTCTACACAGTGAGTTCCAGGACAGCCAGGGCTGTCCATAGAGAACCTGACTACAAACAAACAAATAAAAACAACAGGAAGACCTGTTGCTTTACACAGACAGTTGTGGTCTAGTTTTATGTCATCGAAATGCATCTGCCTTTAGAAAATCTCTAGATACATTTACATTTCAGAACACCCTTTTATAAAAGTTTGAATGTAGACAATCATTTCCTTTAAAAAAAAAAAAAAGCTTTATTTATTTTTTATTTACATGAGTACACTGACACTGTCTTCAGACACACCAGAAGAGGGCATCAGATCCCATTACAGATGGTTGTGAGCCACCATGTGGTTGCTGGGAATTGAGCTCAGGACCTCTGGCAGAGCAGACACTGCTCTTAACTGCTGAGCCATCTCTCCAGCCCGACAATCACTTCTTAATACGATACGATGCATTCTTACCCTTCTTATGTTTCTTCTCATTAAAACACAATTTAAATTCTTTCAGTGTCCTACATATGGAATTATAATCTTAACTCTCAAATTGGCTTAACCTTTCAGAGCCCTAGGGAGACAGAAAGCATAAACAATTTTCTGTACATTTGCCATTCAGGAAAACATATTTATAAATAATCTCAACTACATTTTAAAAGAGAATGGATCCAAGGAATAATTAGGACAGAATAAAATCAGAACACCACTGGTCCATCCATGTGACTAAATTCTCTAAAGCTATTCCTCGGTCTATAAGCAGGTAACAACAGCTGGGTTTTAAAATGACCAGTGTTTTTCCACAATCTCAGATTCAGATTCAGTGTAACTCTTGAATGCCTGCAGTTTACCTGGACCTGGTCAGTAGCTGGCCCTCTGCCTGTTTTCAAAACAGAGAGCAGAAGGGGGAGGGGGCGGAGGAAAAAAAAGTTAGCAGCTTCTACATAATTATTACACACACACACACACACACACACTTCGTATTAGACATCCCGAGAGAAGAAACTTCAGCTTGCTGGTGGAGGGCAGATAAAGTTTTGCCCTGCGGTTTTGGTCTCACCACCAAGAGGTTTGCCATAGCTCAAGGTTCATGCTAACCAATCACCACACACCTCTGGGCTGCTGTGTTCCTTCTAAATAAGGAACTGAGTATACTAGACACTCAGCACATGTACGGAGGTAAGAGGACAACAGGAATCTGTTTTCTTCTTTGACTATGTGGGATCCAGGGTCTAACTCAAGCCATCAGCCAAGGCACCCTGACCCATTCAACATCTTTCTAGCCCCTCTTAGACAAATGTCTAATCAGTCCATTGCTACTGTCAGCCTATTTATTTCCGAATCAATCACCATAGATACAGACTTCAAGAGAATGATTCATTAGATGACATATAAAAACAATGACATTAATTCTAAGCATTTTAAGGTAAATCATCATAAATTTATAAAAACACTAGTCAGCTAGAATCCCTCCTCGGGCACTCCACTCCACTCCACCCGACTCCCCACCCCCACAGCAAGAATGCTGACTTAGCATTTCCCATGGTTACAGAAAATACAATAGCAATCTCCCAAATATCCTTGTTTCTCTGTGTGCCGTAAATCCTATCCCTGCTCATGGGTACAGAATTCAAGCTTCTATGTCATATCAGCAGATGCCTAAATATCTCAAAAGAGGTGCAGATTGGCTTGAAAGAGCCCCCAAAGACAAAGTTTGCCCAGACAAACAGATACCCAAATAACTCGAAAGAATCTAAGGACTCAAAGGAGCTCCCCGCCCCCCAATATAGGAACAGTGGTTTCCTATTAGTTCAAAGTGAACCCAAATAGTTCAAAAGATCCTCAACATGAAAAGGAAACAGGAAGAAAATCATAGGTAGCTGGGGCCATTCTATCCCTCCACTCCCTTTTCAGTCACGTTCCTATGAGTGGCTGACTCCCCAAAAGTGTCATTTCCTTGGCAGCACCGATAAGCAAGGCTCAGCTGCCTCTCCTAAAACACAACTTTAAAAATGAGTGGCAGTGAAAACAGAAAAAAGGAGATTTCACCAAGGTGGCCACCCTGAGGGAAGCCAGACATAGTTCCTTCCTACTGGTTATGTGGCCTGCTTACCAAGAGAGTCTTACATGTTCCAAGAAGTATTTATAAAGTTTGAGACCCCAAGTTTGTCCTCATAATTGGTATTTTATATATTTTTGTTGGTTATTATTTTATATTTGTATTTTCTGTACATGGGTATTTTGCCTGCATGTATGTCTGTGTGAGGGTGTCAGATCTCCTAGAGCTGGAGTGACAGACAATGTTGAGCTGCCATGTGGGTGCTGGGAATTGAACTCGGGTCCTTTGGAAGAGCAGGCAGTGTTCCACTTATCTATCTATCTATCTATCTATCTATCTATCTATCTATCTATCTATTCACTTACTCATTTATTTATTTAACAGCTGGACCAGTTTCCCCTTTAAAATTTATTTTATGTATTTTATATGTACAAGTGCTTTATTGTCCTATATGCTTGCATACCAGAAGAGAGCATCAGACTGTGAGTTGCCACTGTAGTTGCAGGGATTTGAACTCAGGACCTCTGGAAGAGAAGCCAAGTGCTCTTAACCACTGAGCCATCTCTCCAGTCCTTTATAAATATTGTTAAAACCATTGTAAAGAAGCAAAATTACTTATGAAATATTACAAACCACTGGAATTTGATCTTAATTTCAATTTTTAGAAATTTATAATAAGGAAATAAAGCTAACCAGAAAAAAAAAAAAACCTTAAAAACCTGTATTCACACATAGTTGCTGTTGTATAGTTTATAATAAAGAAAATTGAAGCCAGCTGTCCTTTAGGGTGGAATTTTATATAAATTATGGTATGTATGGCAAAAGAGAAGTGTTTGTGTGTATGTGTTCATGTGTGGGTACATGTTCATATGTATGTGCATGTATGTGGAGACCAGAGGTCAACTTCAGATGTCCTTCTTTGGAGACATTCACTTTGTTTCTTGAGACGCAGGGATCTGCCTTTTTCTCCCTCCCCTGTGCTAGAATTACAAGCATATACCTCATGGTTGGATTTTTTATATAGTTTAGGGGTTCAAACTTGGGTTCTGGTACTAGTTCTATTTTTAAAGAGTGTGTGTATGTGTGTGATAAATGTGTATGTGTGTATATGTGTTTGTGTATGTGTATATGTATAATTTTTAATCGCACTGGGTATTGAATTTAGTTTCACTCCTGCTAGGTGGCATTCTAAGTTTAACTTCATTTTATGTGGATTGGTGTTTTGTCTGCATCAGGGTATCAGATCTTGGAGTTACAGACAGTTATGAGCTGCCATGTGGGTGCTGGGAATTGAACCTGGCTCCTCTGGAAGATCAGTTAGTAATCTCAACCAGTGAGCCATCTTTTCAGTCTCCCTAACTTTAATTTTTAAAGAATTCTTTGAGCACTTTTAAATCCATTCACAGAGGACCAGAATGCAAACAGAATGTGCGGTGCGTCATTTTCACGTACACATTGTGGCCCAAACAACGAGCTGCTGCGGTCTGCAGCTCAGCTCTGAGCAGCAACAGTCATCTTGAGAGTCGATGCAGAGACCTTGTGTATCTCAGGTGCTGCTATTACATTGCACAATTCTCTACACACCGCAGCAGTCAGAGGGGAACCCAGGCTTCATACCAAAAAGGTTCACACGCTCTGACATTCACATTCTAGTTTCATTTTGACTTGAAAGTCACACAGAAACCAAATGATTAAATCTGCATTTCCTTTGAACTCTGTGTTAATGGTGAGGTAGGGATTCCCCTTGTAGATGACATTCCTTACAAAAAAGGATTCTGGAGGCTCTTGGCTTCTGAAGACGTGAGCCGCCTCGACACCAGCCGGATCCAGCGGAATTAGACACTTCCTGTGCTCTGTGGGATTTCACAGGTCTCTCTGCAAGCTCGCACCTCCATAGCAAATCATGGTTGCTTTCAGATCAACAGTTAGTTCTCACAGTTCTCCTGAGCAAGAGAGGAAGTGAGAGAGGCTTGCAAGCTCTTGCTGCAGTCCTTTTTCATCTACTGAAGATGGGGAGGTACCAAGGTGCGAGGTCGGCTCTGTTTTTCTCACAGCGGGGCGTGGTCCTCAGAGCGTGGTTCTCAGAGTGGGCCTCTAACTCTGGGCTTTGATAGTATGGCGCTAGGTGTGCAGTGAGTAGTGCCATGATGATTCCAAGCCAATCGTTTCGGTTAAATTCCTCTTATCACAGAGACTTCGGGAGAGTTTAAAAGCGTGGGTGCAAAGTTCTAGCCCTGCCCTGCAGCCCCTCTGCACTTTACCTCATGCATCTAGGATCCAGACTTTGTGATTGTTGATACTGTTAGCTACTTAAAAGTGAGCATGCTGGAAGGTCGGTGAGGATGGGCCTCCTCCTTCATAATTTGCTTGGACCCCATCTTGTCTCCCTGTGCAAAATATCATAGTTGCCCTCAAGATCTAAGATCCCATGACAGGGGACTACGGATTAGACATAGGTGAGAAAGGGGGACATAGCGTGCTTTCTTGAGGTCCAGGCAGGGAAGACCTTCCTGCTTCTGGCATGGCTGCTCCTTATACTTACTGGTTTTCTTTCTTTACCTCTTGCTAATCTGTGCTGCTGAATAATTTCAGAAAAAAAAATGGGTGAGAGTCATATCTTTGGCCATGGGGAGGAGAGATGGTCCAAACTACCCAAAAGATCTCAAGATTGCTGGAAGCCTTCTTCTGGTAAAGAACTATAAGACTTGTTACTGTCTTCCCCCTGAAGACTGCAGCTAAATAGGCCTGTCAATCACTCAAGCAGGAAAACGCCCCTTGGGAAAGCTCTCTGCTCCGGAGCCTTCAGGAAGTACTATATGAGTCACACTAAACATGTAGCTTGGCATAATGGTCTCTCTGGCCATTGTCCAATCTCAGTCCATGAGAGTGTTTCCAATTACTCCGTAATAAACCTTACCTAGCATCTACAATAAGTCAGCTGAGATCACAAGAACCAGGGAGCCATTGGGAAGCTGGAGTGAGGTTCTGGAGATGCTTTCATCTCCACCCTGATTACTAATCTGTTCAGTGTCTGTCTGATGCTCAACACTATTAGGTTTTGAGGAACCTGCCCATCTCTTCTAGGTTATTCAGCTTGTTGGAGATCCTGTTCACACCAGTCTCTCGTCCTTCGTGCTTCTGCAGTACCAACTGTAATGTCTCCTTCATTTATGATGCCATTTGCTTACCTGACTCTTCCCTCTTACTAATCTAGGTAAAAGTTTGTTAGCTTTAATCTTTTCAAAAAAAAAAAAAAAAAAAAAAAGCTTCGAGTTTCACTGATCTTTTCTGTTTATTGCATTTCTTGTCCTGGAGAGAGATAAATAAACATTTATTTGCCCCAGGTTGGGACAGACCAAGGTTACAAGCCCACTCAAGTCAAGCATGGTGAACCAGATAATATATTGAGCTTACAGGAGCACGAGAGTGAGTGGTTACAGAAGTGTGAATGATGTCTAAACAGCTTTATCACTGCAAAATGCCATCCCTTCGTGGATAAGGACCCTATGACAGCTGCATCCCTGAATCACTTCCATTTCTGCGGACGAGAGCATCCACCAAGATCACTTGCTGGGGGAAGGCATGGGGAAGTAATGGCTAGAATCCTAAACGAGGGTACTCTGAGTACACTTTACGTCAGTATCTTGTCAATAGCTACCTTATCATCACTACACACCTAGCTGTTACTGTGTTCTTCTGCTTGTTTTGTTGCCATGGCTACTAGGCCAATGCTGTTTCTACTCTATGATGTCATGGGATGACAGAAGCTCCACCATGACATGTTGATTCTCTAACTGCTGGTTTATTCATTTATGCGCTGGTGTTTCCTATGTATATTATTCTACTAACTTAGGTATTGATTTTCCTCATTTTCTCTCTCTCCTTGAGAGACAGAGTTAGGTTGTTTATTTGAGAGCTTTCTTTTTTCTCAATATTGGCATTTCTCACCATCAACTTTCCTCTCAGGACTTCTTTGACTGTGTCCTGTTCAGTGTGCTGCATTTCCATTTTCATTGGTAGATTAAAAAACAGAACAAAACAAAACAAATCCTCTTTTGGCTTCACACAAATAGTTGTTATTTGTTTTGTTTTTTTCAGACAGGGTCTCTCTAGTAGTCCGGGCTGTCCCTGGAACCCAGTGTGCAGACCTAGCTGGCCTCGAACTCAGAGAGAGGTGATTAAAAACACTATATTACATAAATACAAACAAAAACTCCCAAAACAAAAAATTTACTTCTTTTAAACTGTCTCTGCCAGACATCTTGTTACGATGAAGTGAAGTGTACCTACTTCAGTTAGGGTTGTCGTGGGATTTTGGTTTCTAAATATTTGGAAAACATGTAGGTTTTATTTGTGTTGAGTATCCATTGCTGCAAACAATATTTTCATAAAACTTAAGTTTCCCAATGAAACAATGAACATTTTATCTCTCTGCTATGAGTAAGAATTTGAGAAACATATGGAGCATACAGCTGCTAGGGTATCCCCATATTATGGCAGCTGATTTCGCACACAGTAAGTGATCCAACAAAACAAAGCTTAGGCGCTGCCATGTATTTCCTAATCTAGTCACTGGAGTCTCATACCTTCCTTCCGGAATATTCTATTACCGACCAACCCCACTCACTGGGTAAGAGGTCTGTCTGCACCTACATGAATCCAGGTCACCAGAGGCCATCTCGGACCTGGGGTGGTATTAGACACACCATCTGGGACCCATTGATTAGTGGCTTTTCACATGAAGAGTTATATCCCTTCCAAGACTCTCTCTCCCATCTCTTCATTGCCTCAGCTCAGCCTCTTCAGAAGCCCACCGAGGCTCCTCAAGTCCATTTCTCGACTCCAGGGAATTATTATAAAACCCTCCTTAAGATTTCTTTTGCTGAACCCTATGCTTGTTATGCTGTATTTCCTTTTTCACTGGTCTCAAGATATTTTTTTCAATTTTCCTTTCGGTTTCACACAAAAGTTTTAGTTGTTATTGGTGTTTGTTTGTTTGTGTTCCCCCTTTATGGCCTACGCTCTGAAGAAATAGGTTATCTGTCTGCTGAAACCTAACAGGAAACCCAATATACAAGGATAGCATGCCGGATGACCACACAGAGGAGAAAGCTAGCCACCACACAAGACACACTGGTCCATGACCGTACGGAAACTCATCAGGGCCTGCGTGAGTCCACCCCAGAGAATAGTTCCCTGTGGTTTCTGGAGTCATTCTCTCCACACACACAGTCCACATTTGCTGCTTCACAGTTTCCCTTCTTCCTGGAGTTCAGAGGCCTCTTCACTTTAAATTGTCCACGTCTCTTTGAGTCCACACTAGAAATGGCCTCGCTAAGGGTATAAAAGTTGTAGCTCCTCTGGAAATATGACTGATGCTCATTACATATGTTAAGACCACAGCCACAGGTCTTCTGAGAGGATCTTTCCTGGATTTTAGGCTGCCATCGGGATTGCGCAGGAGTCTGACTTTTAACCTTTAGAAGCCTTTGTGGCTGCTGCTCTCAGTAGTTCCCCAAGGCACAGCCTGGATATTTCCCAGATCTTAAATGATTTTACAAGCACAAGGTAAGCTTTATCTTCTTATCATGCTTTCCTCTGATGCCTCCAGATTTTATCTTTGCCTAGAAGCCATTTCTAAAGTTTAGCACTGAGGCATCCACAGAGGCTAGGAACTTTCAAATATAGCAATTTTTTACTTTAAATTTTAAAAAATTAAAATATTAAAATAGTTCTTCTTTTAGCGTATTTGTCTCATCATATTTTATAGAAAGTCTAAACCCAGACCCTTCAATACTCTGCCTGGGGATCTCCTGAGATAGATGTCCCCATGTCAACAGGTGCATTTCTACTTTGTCCCAGGCAACAGCATGCTAAGTTTCTTACCAGAACTTCAAAAGGTTCTCCTTTCTCTCATGTGGAAAGATGGTTTTTCTCATGTCCCATTAGCCCAGTGTCTTCAGAATCATTTAATGTTTCACTTTATCTTCGTCTTCATCTTTATTCTCCTGGTTCTTATTCAATGTTTGATTGCAGGATTCTACTCACATTTTAGACTTCTGATACAGCATTTCAATATAGCAAATCCAAGTATAAATTTCTCCAAAGGCAATACCATAAAGCAGTAAGGGTATTTTCTTCTCCCGTGCTACCTGTATACCAGGAATGAGGACACCAGCTTGCCTTGGTGGGTCTGCCTTGGAAAGTCACTCATGAAGTTTTCGTCAAGATATTAGCCAAAGCTGTGGCCATATGGAAACTTAGCTATGAGCAGCCAAACCTCCTTCAGTGGCTGGCAAATGGTATTGGTTATTGAATGGGGGTGATATTGGTTATTGAATGGGGGGTGGTATTGGTTATTAGATGGGAGTTGGTATTGGTTACGGGATGGGGGTCTTAGTCACTTGCTGCTGAACCCACTTCCAGGGTAGATGAATGCTCCCACAGCGACTGGCTTCCCTCAGAGGAAAAAGTAGTGATTATACCTTGTCTTGTAATCTAATCTTGGAAATCACACACCATCACATAATCTCTGGGTCATATAGGTTCAGTCTGTTCCAATGTGGGAGGGGAGTACACAAAGGCAGGGCAGACAGAAGGCAAGGGCCATTGAGGGATGTCATAGAGATCAGTTACCACAGCATGTGTATTCATACACTCAAGTCTTTCTACTGTGACATAACAGTACTTTTTTTTTTTAACAAGGAGCTATTGAGTAGCTACCACACACGGTCTTCATAATGCCAGATAAATGCTAACTTTCAAAGCTTGCAAATCAGGAGAAGTTTGAAGGGCTGGAGCCAGGGCTGAGTGAGCAAGTTTAAGCATCTTAGTGATGGGTGGGGGTAGGGAGCTGAGCAGGCAACTGACAGGATTCGAGGCATTCGTGTGGACTGATTTGTGAAACCGTGGGAGACTTTGAAACCTAGCATGATCAGACTTGTTTTAATGGAATCACGTAGCATCTCTGCTGAAGAGAGTATAAGTGGAGGGGGAGGGGACCAGACAGAAAGGTCCAGAAATTAGACCATGAAAATAATGAGGCAGTGACTATTGAAGTGTGGTCTGAGGAAGGGATAAAGATGCGCAAGGGTGGAGGCTGTATTTCAAATGGCGAGCCCATGGTGTTTTCTAAGGGGTTGAATGGAGCACACAGGTTTGCTGAGGCCAGAGCCTCTACTCCAAGTGTCTTTGCACACGGGGCCTCCTTGTTCTAGAGGGCTCTTCCTCAGGTAGCACTTCCTGTCTGCCTTCAGATCTTTAGACAAAATCCACCTTCTCCACAAAGTGTCTCCTAATGAAGCAGCAGTGTTCCACCCTCCTCCTTCAGCCTCCCCCTCCCCTTCAGCCTCCCCCTTCCCCTTCAGCGTCTACCCTCCTCCTTCAGCCTCTCCCTCCCCCTTCAGTATTCCCCTCCCCCTTCAGCCTCCCCACTTCCCCTTCAGCCTCCTTCAGCCTCCGCCCTCTACCCTGCGATGGTGTTCTCTTACCACACTCATCAGCAGCTGACACAGGTTAGATGTTCCACTGTCCTCTGCCTCCCAGTTAGAAATTTGAATCCGTGACAAGTAGTATGGTAGGTATTGCACTCTGTTAAGAAAAAAAAAAGTACAAGCTATTAAAATTAAAATACAGAGGCTGGAGAAATGGCTCAGTGGTTAAGATCACATACTACTTTCACAGAGGAATTGAGTCTCCAGTGGCTCTCAATTGTCTCTAACTCAAGCTCTGGGGGGATCTGATGCCCCTGGCCTCTGTACCTGCACACATATGCACATATCCACGCCTCCCATACACAAACACAACACATATGTACAATTTTTAAAAATATAAAAATAAAAAGCATATATGTAAGAAAAGAAAGGCAGTCAGGTTTGGTTTGAGTAAGGACACTAATGAAATTGGCTTTTCCTAGAAAAACTAGCAGGAAGAAAGGCTCAACGGTAGATTTTAAGTTAAGAGCACCAAACCTCTGGAGAGGTGGCTCAGTGGGTAAAGGGCTTTCTGTGCAAGCATGGGGATCTGAGTTCAGACCTCCAGAATCCGTGTAGAAAGCACATTCATAATCCAAGCAGTAAGAGGCAGAGACAAGAGAATATTGGGCTCTCTCGAGTGAACCAGTCTAGCCAATCATTGAACTTCAGGTTCAGTGAGAGACCTTGTCTCAAAAAATAAGATGGAGTGTGATAGAAAGGACATCCAATGTTGAACAGGTACACATGAGTGTGCATTCACACATATGTCCCCCCACACACATACACAAACATTCATGAGCTTTGAGATGCCATCATAACCTCAGTTTGAGATTTGAGATGTCTACGTAGAAACCTGACGACAAGTGGATACACAAGTCTGACCTTTGAGGCAATGCATGTAGCTAGAGACAAGACCTAACGACCATGTTCAAATGAATCTGATTCTCAGAGGTTGGCAAAGGGAAAGAGCAAGCAATAGCCACTGACAGATAATGCCTTCAGGAAGATGGGAGGAAAACCAGCTTCTTCTTTTTTTTTTATTAGATATTTTATTTACACTTCAGATGCCATTCCCTTTCCCCATTCCCCCCCCCTTAGAAAATCCCTATCCCATGCCCCCTTTTCCTTTTTGCATTTATACATTTTTTTAAAATAATGTTAATCATAAGCGTTATAAGTTTGGAATTGTTCAATCAGAGGTGTAACCCACTGACCGACCTAGATATAACAACTATCTTTGACTGGTGGAGATACATGAATATCTGCCTCCCTGTCTTCCCCCTCTTTCTCTCTTTCATCACCTAGCTTCTCCTATCCTTCTTCTCCTCCTCTTCTTACTCCTTTTCTTCCTCTCAGTACTCCTCCTACCTTAGCTCCTCCTACACATCACCCTTCCTGTTAAAATAAAACTTTTCTCTCAAAATACAATTAGAGCATAATTATGCCAATTTGTACCAGTGAGGTACAAGATAGTCCTAATACCCAGTCCATCATTTTGTTGACTAACCAGCACCTCTGTCATCTATCCTAACTAAAACATTTAGTTCTGAACCTGGCTTTAGGATGAATGTCAGCTGCCGACCATCCACTCAAATCTTTTCTCTTACAGTAAATAGCTATAAGTTTTCAACCCCGTCAGAAATCCAGAATGACTGAGTTAACTATAATTGTGGGAAGCACAAATCATAGCTTCTAAAACTTAGCCAATTTATAGAGACCTCTGAACACCTGAAAAGCCCCTATACTACCGAACGTTGGAGCATCAAATCTTCAGCCTTCTGGCCCAGAATCATCTGACAGACCTTGGTGATGCAGGATTATTAAGGACTGATTACTCTGTCTAGGCAGATATAATCAGTCGACTATTCTGCATGTGTGTCCTTTTCTGGACAGTAATTTGTCTGTAGATGGAGAGAGGCAATTCTTGCCTAGTGGCTGTTACCACACAACTGGAGTAACTCCAAGGATGCTCAATTTCTTCTTAGAATCCATGACAGGAAGCTGTCAGGAGCAGACAGGTCTCTAATCAATATGAACATTAATATATAAATATTTGTAGCATCAGTTCTATGGACTTCTGATGTTTTGAAAACCAACTATCCATGTAAGGTAACCTGGACTGTTTTCTGTTAACTCCTCTCAGCTATTTCTAAGTAAAATATGGAAAGCACCCTAACAATAAACTCAAAAATAAGAATCTGCTATAGTCCCTTAACTCATAGGTTAACCGTCCCAAATAAGTTAAAAAAGTTAAAAAAGGGCTGGGTCTAGGCCCTGTATTCCTAAAGGTGTTATACAGGCACAATGCCCATGAGCGTATCAATATTCATCTCACTTTTATATTAATAAGGAGCTCGTACCAATGAAAACCTTAAATTTGAGATCAAAGTAAATTTTGTACCATTTAAGAATTTATAACTTCATCTTGATAATAATTATACAGATTTCTACCAGTAGGTTATGGCTATGCAGTAAGTCCTAGCTAATTCCCCCCTGTTCCAACAAAACCACTACTTGTCCCTAGAAAGACAGACCATTATTAACCACATTAGTCCCCAAGCTCAGGGAATAGGGGTGCTGACTCTTCTTTAACTTCTTCAAGCTGATTAAGGGCGTTGAGATTTTAGAAGAGGGGTGGGGGGGAGAGTAAGTTGATAAGCCTCTGATGCTGTGTCTTCACTGAATCCAGATGGAATTCCAGGACATCAGAGGTTTGGGCAGGTCTGCTCAGTATGCTTGATGAGTAGATACACCAAGGCTATGTATTCTGCAATATACAATTCTCAGAACAAGTTTTAGTATCAAGAAAAAAAAAATTTCCCACCCCCAGGGGCCTGACATTTTTTTTTTAAAGATGTTGGTTCTGAAGACTTTTTTTTTCCCCGCTTCTTAAAATTGGTTGTAGTATTTACATTTCAGATTTTATCCCCTTAGCCTACTTCCTCCCACCACCCAGAAACCTATCCCATCCCCCTCCTCATGCTTCTATGAGGCAGTGACCACACCTACCTCCCTCACTATCCCCTCCCCGCCCTCACATCCCCCCCCCACTGTGTGTTCATTCATTCATTTTTCATTCATTTTTTTTATGGGACCAAGAAACTCCTCTCCCACCTATGTCCGACGGGGCCATCCTCCCCTACATATACTGCTGGAGTCTTGGGTCCCTCCCTATGTGTTCCCAGGCTGGTGGTTTAGACCCTGGGGGGGGGGGGGCTCTGGTTGTTTGGTATTGTTGCTTTCCACCTGGGGTCAATAACCCTTTCTGCTCCTTCAGTCCTCTCACTAAGTTCTCCATTGGGAAACCCCTGATCATATCAGTGGTTAATTGTGAACATTGTCCTCTGAGTGTTTTAGTCTTTGGCTGACCTCTAAGGAGACAGCTATATCATGTTCCTCACATTATGCACTTCCAGCCATCCACAACAGTGTTTAGATTAGGTGGCAGTACATGGGGTGAATACCCAGGTGGAAAGGTCTCCTGATGGCCCCTCCTTCAGTTTCTGTTCCATGTTTTGTTTCCCTATTTGCTCCCTTGAGCATTTTTATTTCTCGTTCTAAGTAGAACTGAGGTATCCCCTCTTGGTCCTCCTTCTTCATGAGCTTCATGTGGTCTGTGGGTTGAGTCTTCGCTAATCCAAGCTTTTGGGCTAACATCCGTGGAGATATGTTTGTGTAACTATCTTCTTTTGGGGTTTTTGGAAGATTACTTTCTTGCTTTTTCTAGGTTGTAGTTTCCCTCCTTGTATTGGAGTTTTCCACCAATTATTCTTTGAAGTGCTGGATTTGTGTTGAGATACTGTGTAAATTTGGATTTGTCATGGAATATTTTGGTTTCTCCATCAATAATGATTGACAGTTTTGCTGGGTATAGTAGTCTGGGCTGGCATTTGTGTTCTCTTAGGGTCTGTATGATATCGGTCCAGGATCTTCTGGCTTTTATGGTCTCTGGTGAGAAGTCTGGTGTAATTCTTATAGGTCTGCCTTTATATGTTACTTTGCCTTTTTCCCTTACTGCTTTTAGTATTTTTTCTTTGTTTTGTACATTTGATGTTTTGACTATTATATGGCGGGAAGTATTTCTTTTCTGGTCTAAACTGTTTGGAGTTCTGTAAGCTTCTTGTATATTTATGGACATCTCTTTCTTTAGGTTAGGGAAGTTTTCCTCTATAATTTTGTTGAGGATATTTACTGGTCCTTTTAGTTGGGAGTCTTCCCCCTCATCTGTACCTATTATCCTTAGGTTTGACCTTCTCATTGTGTCTTGGATTTCTTGTATATTTTGGGTTAGTAGCTTTTTGTATTTTGCATTTTCTTTGACAGTTGTGTCAATGTTTTCCATGGTATCTTCTGCACATGAGATTCTCTCTTCCATCTCTTGTATTCTGTTGGTGATACTTGTGTCTATGACTCCTGATCTTTTTTTTAGGTTTTCTATCTCCAGGGTATTGTCCCTTTGTGATTTCTTTATTGTTTCTACTTCCATTTTTAGATCCTGCATGGTTCTGTTTAATTCCTTTTCCCGTTTGGTTGCATTTTCTTGAAATTCCTTAAGGGATTTTGTGTTTCCTCTTTAAGGGTTTCTATCTGTCTACCAGTGCTCTCCTTAAGTTCTTTGAGAGTGTTATTTATGTCTTTCTTAAAGCCCTCTATCATCATCATGAGAAGTGATTTTAATTCTGATTCCTGCTTTTCTGGTGTGATGGGGTGTTCAGGGCTTGCTCTGATGGGGGAGCTGGATTCTGATGATGCCATGTAACTTTGGTTTCTGTTGCTTACATTCTTGCTCTTGCCTTTTGCCATCGGGTTAACTCTAGTGCTGCCTGTACTTGCTGTCTCTGACTGAAGCCTGTCTTTCTAGTTATCTAGCTTGTGTCTGATCTCCTAGGGGTCCAGATGTCTCTGTGATCTTTTCCAGCTGCACTGATTACAGTGGTACCTCTAGGATGCCTCAGGATATGGTGCCTCCAAGGTAGTAGTAGTCCAGCTAGGTGTCTGCTGTTCTGGGTGCAGTGTCTCCTCTAGAATATCTCAGGATATGTTGTCTGAAGCTCTGAGTTCATTTGTTCCTCTGTGGATCTGGATTGAGTGGACCTTCCAGTATGTCTCAGGTGGAATCTGGGGTCCACACAACAACAGACCTGGCAGAGGTCTGATCTAGGCCTCAGATCTGAGAACTAGTTTCTAAGACACTGTCCAAGTTAGAGCGCCTGGGATCCCTGCTTCCTCTGGGTTCTTGGAGGTTGGGAACAGAGCTGCCACACAAGATCTGCTTAGTGCTCTGGCCCAGATCGGAAGGAACCAGTGTTCCCGGCCAGGAGTAACTTCCTGGGTCCTATTGGTTCCCAGTTACTCCCTGTTTAGGGCAGGCCCTGCTGTCTGCTTACCTAAGATACTGCCTGAGTTTGAGGGCCTGGGATCCCTGCTTCCTCTGGGTTCTTGGATGTTGGGGGCAGAGCTGCCACCCAAGATCTGCTCAGTGCTCTGGCCCAGACCGGAAGGAACCAGTGTTCCATGCCGGGAGTGACTTCCTGGGTCCTTTTGGTTCCCAGTTACTCCCTGTTTAGGGCGGGCCCTGCTGTCTGCTTACCTAAGATACTGCCTGAGTTTGAGGGCCTGGGATCCCTGCTTCCTCTGGGTTCTTGGATGTTGGGGGCAGAGCTGCCACCCAAGATCTGCTCAGTGCTCTGGCCCAGACCGGAAGGAACCAGTGTTCCATGCCGGGAGTGACTTCCTGGGTCCTTTTGGTTCCCAGTTACTCCCTGTTTAGGGCGGGCCCTGCTGTCTGCTTACCTAAGATACTGCCTGAGTTTGAGGGCCTGGGATCCCTGCTTCCTCTGGGTTCTTGGATGTTGGGGGCAGAGCTGCCACCCAAGATCTGCTCAGTGCTCTGGCCCAGACCGGAAGGAACCAGTGTTCCATGCCGGGAATGACTTCCTGGGTCCTTTTGGTTCCCCGTTACTCCCTGTTTAGGGCGGGCCCTGCTGTCTGCTTACCTAGGATACTGCCTGAGTTCGAGCACTTGGGATCCCTGCTTCCTCTGGGTTCTTGGATGTTGGAGGCAGAACTGCCACCCAAGGTCTGCTCAGTGCTCTGGCCCAGACCGGAAGGCAAAAACCAGCTTCATGTTAACGCTCTGGAAACAAAATGAAAGGAGTTGACTTAGTTACCGTTCTATCGCTGTGATAAAACACCATGACCAAGGCAACTTATGAAAGGAAGCCTTTACTCGGGGGCTTGCCTACAGAGGATAAGTCCCTGATCCATCTCCCAGTGACACACCTCTTCCAACAAAACCACATCTCCTGATCCTTCTTAAACTGTCCCACAACTGGGAACCAAATGTTCAAATATCTAAGACTTTGGGAGACAGTCCCATTCAAGCTACCTCAGGAGTCTCAGGCATGTCAAACGTTTCCCTGGTAAGACAGGTATGACAAAAATTAAGAATTGTAATGCAGGATATTTGATCACACAGTGAACCCCAAGATTGTGTTATTTACTGTAAAAAATGAAAAAAAAAAAACCTGTTCTAGTTGTGTTGTGGCTCAACCTTAGCACATGGCTTTAATCCTTTGACTGGAAAACCAACACAACTTTAGTATTCACCTTTACTCCCAAACAGTGAAGGTAACTTAAGTCTGTAGAAGTACCCATGTTTGAAAGTGATGTCTAAATGAGTGGCAGAAAAGTGATGAATCAGAGAAAGATTTGATAAACTAGGATGTGTGAAATTCTCACAAGAAGAGAGAGGTAAGAGAAGGTAGCCTAAGAGGGAGCAGCTCAGAGGGAGAGAGGAGGAGGCAGTTTTACCAGGACAGTTAAGAGAGACAGGTTGCAGAAAAAGAATGAGCTCGACACAGATGAAGACAGAACAAGGCAGAGAATGAGAAGGATCCAGAAGATCAGAACAGATAGCTAGAGTTAGTTTGAGTCCAAGCAGAACAATTCAGTCAGAGGCTGAGAGAGAAGCCAGATTGAATTAGCTTGGAGAGGAGTTTGAACCAGAACAACTGAGCTGAACCAGCCAGCCAGAGATCAGAAAGAACTAGAAAGGGTGAGCTTACTCAGCAGTAAGTCTCAGAGGCTGGAAACATCCTAGGCCTGGATAAGATTGTATGGAGACCAGAAAGCTTCCAGGACTAGGCCTAGGTTAGCGAATGGAGGCAGAAGCCTCTGAGATGACAATCACCTCAGGAGAATACAAGTTACTTGTACACAACTGACCGCTCTCCTTTACCACCCGGAGTCAACCGTGCTCTGACACTTCAGAGATGGAGCCCGGGCTTTGCAGGTGAGGTGAGCAAGGGAGCTAGATCTCTGCTTCCTAAATCAGCAGGTCTTGACCTGTGGGTCATGACCCTTTTGGGGATTGAAGGATTGTTTCTTGGGAGTTGCTTAAGAATATCAGAAAGCACGGGTATTTACATTCTGATTCATAACAGTAGCAAAATTATAGTTACGAAATAGCAACAAAAATAATTTTATGGTTGGGGGTCACCACAACAGGAGGAGCTGTATTAAAGAGTACAGCATCAGGAAGGTTGTGGTGAGTTTTGCATTACCAAGTGAACAAATGTTTATATTTAACTAGAATTCCATGTATTATAATTATATATATACATATATATGTATACAACACATACTCAGACATATAATTATTTATAAATACTTCCTTAGCCCATTCCATGAACCTAAACCACATGTTTCTTATTATAAACTAAAGTATTCTTTCTCAATAGTAAACCCCAGCCCACCCAATTGTCACCCGACCCCAAGCAAACTGCAATTTATTACATTCTTTGAAAGAATAAAATAATCAGCTCAAAGTGCACACCAGGAAATGAATCAGCACAGTACCATCTGGAGGAAGCCAAGCTAAGGATATGGCCAAGACAGCTCAAGGCATCTTTTGGCTGCAGAATTTGGGGTATTAAGTTCCCAAGGCTCTGCATGCTTTGGAAGGTAATGCCTGTAATAGGAGACACAATAGCACGGAGAGGTCGCGACTGTCATGAGTTAATGCCTGAAATGAATGTTGTAGGACAAACATTCACCTAGCTTAGTCTTTCACTTAGAATGTGAGGTGCACAATGACTCGCGTCACGTTCAAAAAGTAACTTTGGTTGATGACATTTGGTGTTTTTAAGAACACTCCCAGTTGAGAGATTCACAGCAATTTTGTTCTGAGAAGAAAAATTAGACACAAATTCCAGTAGTATAAATAGTTAACAGTAGGTCTGCCCGAGACGCTGTCCTCTAAGTGAAATGCTCAACCCATGCAAACGGCTACTCAATCAAGAGAACCCACAGCAGGCTGCAAGCAGCCCATGTGTCCATCTGCGTTGGGGTAGCCTGATTATGCTGCCCAGCATCATGGCAGAGAATGTTTGGAAACTTTCCATTTGATTGTATAGATATAACGAAGCCCCAAGCCAAAATGTCAGTTGCTATGCATTGTAATTATGCATCGCTTTCAACTCTCAATAGTAATCTACCCATTTGATTATAAGTCCAACTCACAGTGGACACAAGTGGTCTATGCTTTCCCCTAACAAACGCTAACAAGCAGTATAAGAGTGCCTGGGAGAGAGGTCCCTCTGCTGGGCAGAGCTGAATGGGAAGGGGGGGTGTGTGTGATTTTTCTCTTAGCTACCTTCTATCTTCTCTGTCAGAGATGAGTAAAGGAGGCAGACCCTGAGAGGTAGGAGGGCTGAAAAGGGGCCTGCAACAAGACATCTCATGATTAAACCATCCAAAGGGAGAGATTAAAGCAACAACTTCGAGAGACAAGAACATGTGTACCATTCAAAATGTGTACCGAAAGTCGGAGAGTTTGTCAGTCTCGCCCAGTCCAGGGCTCCCAGTGAGTCAGCGTCTCTGTCTGATTGGAGGCTTGTACATTTTATGTCAGTTCATAGGATGTTCCTCCGGCACCTCAAGTTTGAGAGCCACGGAGGCCATTCAGCACATCTTGGAAGAGAAATAAGACAAGAAATCCTTACATCGCTCAGGTAGACACCTGGCACCGTTCGAAGATCCACCAGAGAGGAGCAGAGACGTTCCCCAAAGAATAAGACACATCTTCTCTTTCAACTCTCATGTTAGGTACATAGCTTTCATGTTACAATGACTTCTGTACTTTATTTCCTGTATTATAACAACTTTTCAGCAGAGAATAAAGGTGCATTTGAAAGCTCTACCCCTAGTTTATTTTTTTAAGTTAAAGATGATTGGATGGGCTATGTTTGAAGTCCTGTAACAGAGCGACCCAAGGAGACAGGCATGGATAACGCAGAGAATAAAAACAGTAATGACACTTCCCAAGCAGTTTTTCCAAGAATAGTTTGTGTGTAGTTAGCCCTTGGTGGATGGGTCCGTTATGCCAACTCTACAACTGTGCAACCCAGAATACTCTGCCTAAAGAAAACCATGCCTTGATGCTCTGTGAACTTTTATCGCTTATTGAAGTGACAGTCTGCAGCCGGGCAGCTCAGAGGTGTCCAAAAAAAGCTCAGTCACTTGTTTTGTATACTTTGAATCTTAAAAAAAAAAAAAACAAGTTTTTATTTTTTCCTAAAATCTATTTCAAGCTGATGAGATAGATTGGTTCTGCAGGTAAAGGTGCGAACCACCGACTCTGAGAGCCTGAATTCATTTCCCAGGCCCCATGAATAGTAGAAACAGGAGAAATAACTCCCACAAGTTGTCCTCTGAGGGTCACACATAGGCTGTGATTCACATGTCCAAACGTGTGCTCATGCGTGTGCACTTACGCCCTCCCCACCACCAGTCACACAAATAAACAAATGTAAAGGCATAAAAAAATACACTTAAGTGCCAAGACAGTTATAGAAACTAACATTCTAAATGTATACATGTAACGAATTAGCTTTCCACAGGAGTGGGGAGCAAATGACATAATTGTTCACACACTATCAGGACTTTTAAAGGCATTGATTTTAACATATCAATAACAGTTGGATTTGGCTATAGTGGTGCATGAGAGTTCTAAATCTGACAATGTGCGACTTTGACCTATTTCTGTCATAGCCTTCCTTGAGGGTGAAGAAAAATAAAGTGAGCCAGAAGCCTGTATGCATAGATGATTCACACCAAATGGCCGACACTCACTCACCTTCGAGGTAATGAGAACTCTGCATTCGATGAATTCTTAGGACACCAACCAGAAGTGTGACCTTAGGTAGGTCACCTCTGCTCTGTTCCATGTGTCTTCTTAAAGAGAAAAAAATAGAGGAAGACGATTGCTAATTTCTGTTAATTTGTGTGCTCCACTATCCCATATGCATTTTTACAAGACCTCCTGTCTTGCACCCCAAAGATCAGTTGCTAGAATTTCCTTGGTGCCAGTCAACTGCGCAAAAGCTTTTCTCTCCCCTTCTCGCACTTCAATTCAGTCTCTTGTGATAGGCTCTCTTTTTTTTTTGCCACCAGTCCAGCTCTTTAAAAACCATTTCACGAGCTGTCCCAATAATTAACAACTAATTAACAAGAAGGCCTGGCTGCTAGGGCTTGGTGCTTTCAAAAAGAAATGAGCAGGAAGGTTGCTTTGCTTTCTCTATTCACCAGGTCCCCTCCATTGTCACTGTGATCTGCTGGAGATGGCAGCTCCTGAATGGTGTGAACAATCTCATTAAAAATCTCTGCTGGAACAATCAATTCACTGTCACTGGACCATATTGATCCTCAAGAACTGTCATTGAATTTCAGGGTGTTTGTTCAAAAAAAAAATCTTTTTTTTTTTTTTTTTAAGGAGATGAAATTGACAACTGGAAGTGTGCTTTGGTTTCGCTGGGAAAGGAACTGTCTTAGTTACTTTTCTATTCCTGTGACCAAAAGCATCTCCTGGAAAAGGGGCGTATTTCATATTCCAGCTTATAAATCCATCATGGAGGGATGTTACGGCAAGAGCACAGGGCAGGATCCTGGAGGCAGGAACTGGAGCAGAAGCCATTAAGAAATGTTTTCTGGCTCACTCCCTATGGCTTGCTAAACCTGTTTTCTTATAGCACCCAGGACCACCAGCCTATGGGTAACACTACCCAGAGTGAACTGGGCCCTCCCACATGAAAATGCCTCACAGGCTTCTCCACACACCAATCTGGTGGAAGCATTTTCTCAATTGAGGCTCCCTCTTCCAAAATAACTCTACCTTGTGTCAAGCTGGCATAAAATCTAGCCAGCACAGAGATCATAAGCAGGTGTTTCTCAGTGTTGCATCTGCAGAAATCCTACCAGGAGTCTCCTGAAAGGGTTTAGCACGATACTCTCTCCAGAAATATATGGCCAGCCTGCAAAGAGACTGCCCATTATTCTGCTGTCTTCTGGGATGCCACTGAATGTCCACCTTGGCACCATTTCTGAAATTCTTAATATTCTAAGCTTTATATAACGTGGCCTTGATCCCCTGACCCAGGGACCAGCATGGGCCAATGGAACCATCTATTCATTGATCAAGGATAGTTAGGGTGAGATAATATGGCTACGTTATAATTGAAGCCACGGAAGCAGGAAGGAGAGCACAAATCTTCACACCAATTAGTCACAAGTCTGTGACTGCACAGCTGGTCACCTGAGCTAGACTATACCCTGAACAGCAAGCCTGGCCTCTATTGAAACCTAGCAAGGTTCTCCACTGTGAGTGGAAGAAGTGATTCCCGCCATTCTCTCCAGGACAGTGACATGAGCATACAGATGCTATGCCTGACCATCGTCAGAAGAACCCACTGTTCCCCTGCTCTTTAAAGGGTGAATCATTGTGTCTTTCCACTTTATTCTGACGTGACGTGATGGTTAACATTGACTGTCAAGTTGACAGGATTCAGGATCACTTAAAAAGTAAGCCTCTGAGCGTGCCTGTGAGGATTATCTAGATTAGGTCGGCCTCTGGGCACATCTGTGAGGGATTATCTAGGGTAATTGCCATGGGAGGACTCAACCACTGTCCATGGCACTATTCCATGAGCTGGGATCACCAGAAGACCTAAGAGAAGGTCTGCACATGAGCCCACCGGTCAAAACACTGGCCTTTCCATTCTCTGCCAGGACTGTGGGAGTTTTCACTAGAGAAAAATGTAAGCTAACGCTGCCATTTCACTGGAACCACCTGAGTGTTTATCAATGGAGGAACCAAAGCGAGACAGAGGCTTAACCTCTGCGACTGGGGCTCTTGACAGCATTGGTTTATGTGTTTATATTAGTCAAAAGCCAAGGACCAAGTGCCACCACTTTCCACGTTAGGTTCTTATGACACTTGTGTGTCTCTGGTCCTCGAACAAGGATGTTTTCTGAGACACTGTGACAAAAGTAGGGTTGTCACTCAATCTAAGTGTGTATTATGAACATCATCTAGGAAACAATGCCTGTCCTTACTGCAGATCATGGCACAGCAGTTGTAAAAGCAAGATGGGCCTGCCCGGTCCGCCCTGATAGGGAGGGACTGATTTACAGAACACTGCTTTACGCGATAATCAACTTATAAAAAGAAAGGGTTATTTTGCCTCATATTTTGGAGCCGGTGATCAGCTGGACCCACTGCTCTTACAAGTCTAATGGGGGCCCCTGATGGCAGGGTGATGAGTGGGTAATAGAGCAAACCCACTCACCTCATTGTCAGGAAGAAAAAGAGTCGAGGAAGAAGCAGTGGCCACAGGGCCTCACAGTCCCTTTCAAGGATACATACCTAAGCACCCAAAGACCCCCCAGCTAAGTCCAATTATTGGCTCCTCCTCATATTATCTCAATGGAGACCCTGCCTTTAATGTAGGGCCTAGTGGGAGACATTCAAGATGCAAATTGGAGAGAGAGAGAGAGAGAGAGAAAGAGAGAGAACATTTACAAATGCGTATTTTGAGGTAGAATTTGATCTATATTAAAACATATACAATAGAGTTAGAATTTAAAATATATTGAAGCAGGCATTCTGCAAGGCAGTAAGAAGATAAGAAAAGTTGAAGTTAACGACTCGGAACTGAAACAGACAGAAGTATTATTTTCAGCCTGACAGCTCAAGAGATAAAAAGAGTCTGGCCCTGAAGCCATGAGATGGCTCACAGATTTTTCCATCCACTGAGCACTAAGTATAAATTTGAACTAGGTGTCTGACCTCGTCCAGTTTCGGTTTCCTCACCAGAAGATGGAGATAACAGCATGCAAACCAGCATCCCACAGTTTCTGTGACAAAGGATGCCATTGAGCAGGTAGTAACATTGTTCAACAATGATCCAGTGCCTGTGTCATCATGACACTTCTGGAGGTGACCAGTGGAGCCAGCTCCAGAGGCCTCTTGCAAGATCCCCAACTTGTTCCCTTCCAGACTCTGTCAGTAGTCTCTAACACTGAAGGGTCTCTAAACCATGGTGGCACACTGGCAAGACCATGACAATACAGCCAGCAAATGACGTACACAATTAGTAGAACTTGTCAGCAACTTCTACTGTTATCTCTCATCAACTTGTTTACTGACCTTGTGTTCTAAGATGAACTGAGAAGAGTTGAGGCAACTGTGTTAGCTTTTACCGAATACTCAGGTGTGCCTGTCTCACAGACACTGTTCTCTAAGTGTTCACAGTGAGATGTGTATTATTCTGTTTTGCAGATGGGGAGACCAAGACCTTCATGAAGATCACAGAGGGAGTGGCTGTAGCTGACACCCACATGTTTTCCTCAGCAACACTGCCTGCCCTGATACCCAGTGGCTGTCACTCAGGTAAGTCTTGGAAGACTGGGGCAACACAGATGACTACAATCTCAGGTGTGTACCAACCAGCCTCACTCGCTTCTCTCCACACTAATTAGGAACAAATAAAACCTAGTTGAGTAAGTTTCCCTTTCTACCCTCTTTTGTTTGGAATCCCTCTTGAATCCTGGTGAACGAGACACAGCACAGGTGAAAAGGACAACGGGAAGAAATCGGGGACTTTCCTCCAAATAGACAGCAGTCCTTAAGTCTGTATCAGTGATGACATTATTAAAGGGTGAATATGAGACTACCCAAGAACCTCTACAGCAAGCTGTTTTCAAGCTGTGTGTGTGTGTGTGTGTGTGTGTGTGTGTGTGTGTGTGTGTGTTCCTACCCTTTAGTTTTCTTCAAAGGAGTAAGGCAAATGGCAGTCACTACTTACTTTCAAGATTTAACAAGTACTGCATCCCATATATTAAGTAAAGGGGAGTAGCTAACCTAAGTGTCCAAATGCTTTGCGCTAGAATTTAAGACACACATAAAATCAATGGTAAGTGTTCACTGACCACTTTCCCTGTACTGGGTACTTTGTGTCATCCCTCTTCATACACAAAACAATCCAGTAAGGACAGTTCCCTTCTGTCAATAAGTAAACTGAGGCACAAAGGCAAAGTTCCTTGCCCTAGTGTGATGGTTTGAATGGGTATGGACTCCATAGACTCATGTGTTTGAATGCTTGGCCCACAGGGGGTGACAGTATTAGAAGGTGTGGCCTTGTTAGAGCAAGTGTGTCACTGTGGGGTGGGTTTTCAGGTCTCCCGTACTGAAGCTACGCCCAACGTGGTACACAATCTTCTTCTGCTGCCTGTGGCTGAAGATGTAGAACCCTCACTTCCTCCAACACCGTGTGTGCCTGCATGCTTCCATGCTTCTCACTGTGATGATAATGGACTAAACCTCTAAAACTTTAAGCCAACCCCAGTTAAATATCTTCCTTTATAAGAGTTATGTTGGTCATGGTGTCTCTTCACAACAATGAAACCCCAAGACATCCAGACTGACAGAGCTAGTGAACCTAAGAACTGGGTCTCTCTGGTTATGATTGGTCATCTCCTCTGGAGTGGACTACTTGGCAAATAAATATTTTCTTACTTATTTTAGTCAGGGAAGAGAAATTTTTTAAAAAGCAATTTATTGAAGGGCTTTTGAAGACCCTCCCGAGGTATAAACGAGGCGCGGAAACGTCTAGTTTAAAGCCGTAAGCCTTTTGCTGAGGCAGTCTCTCTGCTAGTTCCTCTAACTTAACCTGACTTCCCAGCCTACTCCCACCTGTTCAGCCCTGGTCTTTCTTCTGTGCCTACTTCCAATCTTCCACCCCTGCTTTTGTCCTTCCTGTCTCTCTGCCTACCAGGAAGTTCCACCCAGCCCCCATTTCCTGCCCCAGCCATTGGCTGTCAGATCTTTATTGTAACCAATCCGCAGTAAGACAACCCCAGACCAGCTCATAGGTTGCTTTTGGGCAACGTGGGGCTGCCCGAGCTGCATGGTTCGGTCAGGTGAGGAAAAACAAGCACTTACAAATCCGAGACCGGAGATGGGCCATAGAAATGACCGTATCAAAATGCTGCCAACACTTAGCTCTCTGCTGGTACAGAATTAGCAAATGAAAATACAGGGACACGCCTTCATAAGATCACCACAACAGCAGTGCCTGGGATTGAATAGGTGTATCAGGGGTTAGGAGTCCTAGCTGTTCTCACAGGGGACCCTGGTTCAGTAATCGGCACTCAGACAGTAGCTCACAACCTCCTCTCTGTCATTCATTTCAGAGGATCTGACACCTGACTCCACAGGCTCTTGGATGCACATGGCGCGTGCGCGCGCACACACACATACACACAAATCTTAAAAAAAAAAAAAAAAAACAATTTGCTTAAAGGAAAGCAATTTGTGACGGTCAGATATTTGGGACAACGTATGCTAGGCCAACCACTCTTGAGGGCCACTGGTACTGAGGTGGCTTGAGTTTGGGGGAGTTTTCCAGAGATCACCAGAGGTGACGGTAAACAAGGCAAACCTTGTAAGGACTGTGAAGTCCAGTAAGAAAATACACACAAGCAAGTGTGCACACATACACATATGATTCTAAACCAGGATCACTGGCAATGGGTTGTTGCCTCAGTCCTGAGGCTGCAACAATACACTAATTTTTAGACTGTTTCTTATATATCTGGGGGACTCTGTAGGTACCCCACTTGTCAGTGTGGTATCTTATTTAGTTGAGGGACAGCATGACTGGTATGCTTTTGAAAGTGAGTGTCTGGATTCAAATCCCACTTCCTCACTATCTATGTGAGCCTGGACGGGACCCTTAACCTTCTGTGTCTCAGACTCCTCACCTGCACAATTGGGCTAGCAGCCAGAGTTCTGGTCTGAGAGAGTTGTGAAAACTGACGAGTTGGGGACCACAGTGTACTTCAAGCAGTCTTGGCAAGCTGGAAGGTCAATGCCTGCTAGCTATTGACACAGAAGATGTTTATGGACACAGTAAAGAAACCATTGTGGGGAAAGGAGAACTGATAGAAACTGAGACAATGATTACCACTAGGGAAATGGAAAGGCTTACTGTCAGAAATTTCTAGAGCCAATAATTACATTTTGTTTCTTGATCTGGATGGTGATTGTACAAGTGTTGATTTAATAAAAAACGTACTGGGCTTTGGGTAGGATTGGAGACTGTTAGCAAAAGCAAAGAAGCTAGGGGTTGGAGGAGTGAGAGGAGGAAGAGACAAGGATAGGAGAGGTGACAGTGTACTTTCCTGGGACCAAGCTTTTTTTTTTTTTTTTTTTTTTTTTTTTTGTTGTTGTTGTTGTTGTTGTTGTTTTTTCGAGACAAGGTTTCTCTGTATAGCCCTGGCTGTCCTGGAACTCACTCTGTAGACCAGGCTGGCCTCAAACTCAGAAATCCGCCTGCCTCTGCCTCCCAAGTGCTGGGATTAAAGGCGTGCGCCACCAATGCCCGGTGGGACCAAGCATTTTAGTGACATAAAAGACCATGTTTTCAAAATCCTGGGCAAAGTCTGTAATTTCTACTTTTCATGTGAGCAAACTCTTGCATTAAGAATTATTAAATAACCAGTCATGGTAGTGCATGTCTTTCATCTCAGCACTCAGGAGGCAGAGGCTGGCTGATCTTTGTAAGCTAGAGTCCAGTCTAGTCTACAGAGTGAGTTTTAGGACACCCAGGGCTACACAGAGAAACCCTGTCTCTAAATAAATAAATAGCACCACATTCAAAGCAAAACCTAGTGAGTTTCAATATGTGTCTTCCTAATCTGCCAGTGAAGAGACACCGTGATCAGGCCCTCCATGAGGTCAGGAGTAGTTAAGAATGTGATGTGCCAACCTGAGCCAGGCAGCTAACATCCCATGGGATCTAAAAGGTAGGGGAGGGTCTCCACAGGTAGTGTTTGATGGCATCAGAGAAGGTGACCAGTGTGAAGACAGCCACGTGTCGGCCTGTATGTAGGCCAGAACATCTAAGGTCCTAGAAGATCTGGAAAACAGTCCCATAGCCAGTAGATGTGGGTCTTCTTGGACTGTTCGTCCCTCCCTTGAAGCCATGGGAGGTGCATTTCTGGTAGGCAGAGGTGGCCCTTGATGGATGTTTATCCCCAGCTTCAGTAGAGGAAGTGCCAGCTCAGGTGCTCACAGTGACCTTGGCGAAACACTGCCAGGCACGTATTGAGCTATGACAATGAGCAGGGAACATGAGGGAAAGATAGGAGGTGGAGAAACGCGTAAGGCAAAGAAAGTACCTCTCAGAGAAGGCACATGATGCTGAGAGCTTCTAACAGGGTGTGGCCCAATAGTGGAGCACTTGCTGAACAGGAACAAGCCCTAGATTCAGGCCCCAGCAATGTAGGAATTGATAGTTGTGCCTGGGCCAATCAAGCCAGGCTGGATAACTCATCCTCAATAGGCCACTTAAACATAGAAGATACAATGAAAAGCAATAAAGGGAAATCTATGCCCTGTGGACACACTGGGAAAGGGAGCAAAGGAGTCCTGTAGGTACTTAGGGTTCTGACACGAGGTTTACAGAGAGGGCAGGAGAGAAGCACCACCAAAGAGTCCTGATCAAAGCGTGGTCCCAGCCATCACTGTCTGTCCTGCAAGGTGGTCTGAGTTATTGGAACTGTGGGAATCTGAGAGACAAGTTCCTCTTCTTGCTGGCGTCAGGCTTCAGCCTTTTCCTTCTCACAGCATGAGAGGCTCCTGGAGAAATTCCAAAAGTCTTGAGGTCCATTGTCTCAATATTCTGATAGTAAAAGGGGAGAGGCACTTTGTGTCTTGTTATTTAGAGTATTACTACAATAAGCTACAAGATGAAGCAGTTGCCCTTCCCTGACCCTAGAAAGGACTCCCATGTGTGGAATATTGGCTTTCATCCATACTGTGGCCACTGAGAATACCACACCTTAGAAGCCAGAGAATGACTGAGTCTTCAAGGTGAGGATTACAAGCTCAAGATAGATTCTTACAGTTAGTTCTCAGGACAAACTCAGACCCCTTTCCAGAGCCCCGAGCCAGCTCTCCCAAGCAACCCAAATCTATAATTCAACTTTCCAAGAGTCCACAATCTGAGACAACGTGTCTCACTGGAAACATGACACTGTTCCTTTGATAACAAATGTCAGGACATCCCTGGGACACAGGCCTCAGGAGGGTGGGTCTTCACTGTTCTGCTTGCCTCTCATTCAGGCAATCCAGCACCCTGGGCAAGCATTATTTCCTGGGTGAACCAGCCCCTGTAATTTCTCTATTCTAGCTGAATTAATAATGTCAACAAAATAAAGATTTGAAGAAAGAAGCCAGAGGGAGTTGAACATCTTGAAGATGCTAAACTCTTCTTGGCCAGGGAACTACACTCCAAGAGCCCCAGAAAGAACTGAATAGAATTATACCCTGGAAGTGAGGAGGAAGGAATTTTGGAAGAATTAAAGCCTGAACAGAGTTTTGAGGGATAAATAGGAGTTTTCAGATAAGACAAAGCAAAGGCTACTGCCAAGAAGGGGAAAAAACATGAAGAAGCCAGAAACACGGGTTGAGATTCCACAGCTTAGGAAGATAAGGTGGATATATCTCTCATCCCAGTAAATAGATCAGATGGACAGGACTGGAGCCCCAGGGAATAGCACTGACTAACCTTTCAAGTTCTACTTAATGGAGGTCTTTTCCCATGAAGAAGGAGTTGTTCTCAGCCCCTAACTCCAAGTGCAGAGAGACAGGCTGTAAGGATAGCCAGGTTCCCTCCCTGTCTTTGGAAGTTTGAACAGTGTGTGTTCAGGGGACCTTCCTTTTGACTGAGGCTCTGCTCCATCTTTCTCCAGATGGCTTCTCTGAAGCAGCTGAATAGGTTTCTGTGTTGACCAGAGCTCTTGACTCCCCCAGCTTGAGAGAAACTGGGTCAGTTTATGACACTGATGTCACACAAGTGGCTTCCTTAATGGGAGCCTTGATGGAGGGTGAGGTAGAGCAAGGTGGGGCAGGGTGTGGAGCTGAGGTCACCCTGCAGATCTGCTGCCATTAACAGGGTTCTGTAGAAAGGAGAGCCAGTAGCCAGTGGCTGCCCCAAGGCCTTTGAAGTTTTATTTGCTGCATTTTTTTTTTAAATGTCACATAGGGCAGTAAACTATACCCGGAGGCTGCTGTGCTTTGCTCTCCAGACAAGGCATTCATACTAATGTTGTCACAGCAGGTTAATGTTAAGGATCAAAGTGCAAGGGGTGAGAGGCGGAGCCCTGACCTTGCAGCCCTCAGCTCTGGACCCCTATGCACATGTTTTTTAGGAACCTCAGCTGCCATGACACATGTCTCTCTGGAGCCAACTCACACTTTTAGGTGACTAGGTCTGGCTTTGGCATGTCTGAGATCTTACTATGGTGACGGTGAAGAAGAGGCAGTCAAAGGGAGTGCACATTATCTTCCCAACAGAGGTGCCTGGTCCACGCAGCATCCGGATGGAGGTGGCCGTGACCTGCTCAGGAGCTGTTTGCTTTTGTGCTCTCAAGCGGTCATTTCTAAGCACCTGCTCATGGATCAGCTACCTTGGAATGGAGGTACCAGAAGCTGTTCAGGGGTCCTGATTTCACAGGCCTTGGGTTGAGCCCACCCTCTGTGGGGAGGCATTCAGCCAAGGCTGATGGACTCTCTAGGATGTTGCCTGACTGTCTACATCTAGAAGGGATTTGAGTGAGGATTGGGCACCCGCCATTTGTTACTTATTGTGCTTGGCCACCCAGAAGGGTTACCTGATGGGAACTTATGGAACCAAAACCCATCAGACCTTGAGGGAAAAAGAAAAGCAGAACCTGTATTTTAATCAGCTCTGCAGAGAATTCGCATGTTCCTTATACCTGCCTTAGGGTTACTATTGATATGAGAAAATACCATGACCAAAGCAAAAGGAGGAAAGGGCTTATATGGCTTACTCTTCTGAGCACTATTCATCATTGAAGGAAGTCAAGATAGGAACTCAAACAGGGCAGGATCTTGGTGACAGGAACTGATACAGAGGAGACAGAGGGGTGCTGCTTACTGGCTTGCTCATCGTGATTTATTCAGCCTGCTTTGTTATAAAACCCAGGACCTCTAGCCCGTAATGAGCCGAGTCCTACCCCATCAATCACTAAGTAAGAAAATCTCCTACAGCTGGATCCTAAGGAGCCCTTTTCTCAGTTGAGGCTCCCTCCTTTCAGGTGACTCTAGCTTGTGCCAAGTTGATTTAAAACTAGCCGGGACAGTACTGAGGTAGCTCTGATCTCTGTTGCATCACTTAAGATCCATCACTTATCTGTTGCCTTGTTGGAGAAGGCTGCACAGGCCTCAGTGGGTCTGTGGACTGACGAGTTTGCTGACTCTACAGCCTACAGGTCTAGTTCTGGTAACAAGGCTGGGTTTCTGCTTTTACTACTTGAATTTGGACATTTGTATAGATCAAAGTACATGAACGATCCCCCTAAAGACACTTGTTGGATCAGCTTCCTCCTGTACTAAATGTTATCACCTACATCGGATTAGAATGACTCCTTTATTATCTTACTCTGGGAGAATAGGAACCTGAAATGGCCTCCAGCAAGGAATCTATTTCTTAGCCTCTCCAGTTTCTAGAAGCCATCTGCACTGCTTGGCTTGCAGTCTCTTCCACCCTCTCCAAAGCCACCATAGTAACATCATTTATCACACTTATAAGTCATCTGTCACATACCTCCTCCTTCTACATAGATGCCAACAACCCCCAGGATTATGCTGGGCCCCCAGCAAACAGGACAGTCTTCCCATCTCCTGATTTTTTTTCTCCTCCTTATTTTTTTAAGACAGAGTCTCATGTAGCTCAGGCTAGCCTGGAACTCAGTATGTACCTGAAAATGACCTTGACTTTCTGATCATCCTGTCTCCACCGCCCTAGTGCTGGGATAATGGATGTCTGCCACGGTGCCTGACTTTATGAGGCACTGGGAATGGAACCTAGGGTTTCTTGTATGATAGGCAAGGAAGTTCGCTGTCATCTGAGCTATACCCCCAAACCCTCTCCCCACCATGATCACAACTAGGGCCGCCAACCCCTCTCAACCCATGAGATTACCATTCGAACTTGGTCATCTTTGAGGAACTATAATTCTGCTTACCAGTGGTTCCCAGTTTAAATGAGAGCAGCTAGTCTTGTGAGCCACACATATGCACCCATCTTCCTGTTTGTTTGGTTGAACCAGTGCAAGGGTTCTAGAATTTCCACAGTATCAAAAGGATCTATCCCTCTCTGGACTGTAGTAGCAGGTCTTCTGACTAGTAGGGTCATCGGCCATCGAGTCTTCATTGATGAGAGATGTCTCAGTGGTTAAGAGCTGCTCTTCCAGAGGTCCTGAGTTCAATTCCCAGCAACCACATGCTGGCTTCACAACCATCTGTAATGGGATCCATGGGACCCAATGCCCTCTACTGGTGTGTCTGAGACAGCAAGTGTACTCATATACATAAAATAAATAAATCTTTAAAAAAAAAAAAAAAGAAGAAGAAGAAGTTGCCTGTTTGTTCTAGCATCCTACCTCCAGGATAATGGTTTGAGGACTGCTGGCCCAGTGGGAAGAGGTTCAGTTTCAAAACCAGGCATACCAAGGTTTGGAAACTGTTCTGTTATTGAGAAACGAAAGACTCTGGATCTGTTTTCTCTCTAAAAGGTCCTTGTGAAGATGAAATGATTCAAAATTGAGCACGGTGGCTCGTGCCAGCTGTAGGAGTTATAACTGGTTCTTCCTCCCAGCCCCCTGCTCCCAAAAATAAGACTCATACTCAAAGAATTTCTACAGATACCTTGGTTATATAGCTAGGCTTTTCTCTGACTAGCTTATAATCTACAATAACCCATTTATTCTAATCTTCATTCTGCCACATGGCTGGTTACCTGTGCTCAGGTCCTATGCATTTGTCTCTTCACATCTTCCTGGGTAAACCTCCCACCTGGCACTATCCTCTAATCCTTTTTGTCTCCTGGTTGTCTCGCCTCCTGTTTCCTGCCTAAGCCATAGGACATCAGATTTATTATTGACAGGTGCCATATCCATACAGACAAAAGCTATTCTCTCTATATGCAACAGCTCCAGCACACTGATCTATGTGTGGCTGATTACTGTCTAGGTGCTGTGGTCCTGGGAATGTCATGTGACTGGGTGGATGGTCATGCAGTGGCAGAAAAATCCCCTCTGTGGGTTCATTTGCACCCCATCAAATTCATGTATTTAAGTCCTAGCTCTACTGACTCCTCTACACCTGCACCAGCCCTTCCTGGAGAAGGTTGGAGTGTGTGACCAGGTCACATGTACAGTGGGAGGAGGATCATATTGGCGTTCATCTAAATTACAGCTATGCAGCTCGTTGGCACCAGCCACAGGCACTGCTTTCCTTAAAGTTCTGATTGATTATGTAAGTCAAACTGCCCCTCCTTAAGGTAACACCTTACACCTTTAAAGTGTTCAGTACCAGAAGCTTAGAGAAAGGGGGTGGGGAGGTAGGGTGGCAGCTGCTGTGTCTTGAAGGCCTAATGGAGACCAGAGACCAAATTCTAACTGCTCCATTCCTGCCTGCTATACAGGGTGGAGTATAGGAAGATATCATACTATGCTTTTATTATATACCATAAATACTGTAATGTATCATGTCATAGTCCATCACGGCCTCACTTGACTCTGCGAGGGGACACTATTCTCCCCATTCTATACAGGAGGCAACAAAGACTCAAAGAGTGATAGAAACAGAGCTAGAACCCATCTCTTGTATTCCTCAGGACCTAATCCCTCTGGCTGCAGCAGATGGATATTGTTTCCACTCTGATCCGGTCAGCCCATGAGCAACTAAGAGCAGTTGGAGAGAACACAGTTTGGGGGTTCACATTTCTCCCGAAAAATGTGTTGAGATCCAAATCCAATCCAAGAGCTGACACCTGACACCACCCTGACATGAATAGGGTTTGCTCTGTTGGTCTCTTAGCAAAGTGGAGCTCTCAGACCACACTGGGCAACCAGGTTGAGCTTGTAGATGACGGGGTCTAGGCAAAGCCCATCCAGTGCAGGCTCATCTGTTCTGTCAACTGCACCGTTGTAATGGGAGAGACTCACGGACCTGCATAGTTTCATTTCGTGGGATTGGCAGGCAAATGGGCTCCTAGTACATAGAGTAATTTGACTCACAGCTTCAATGGAAAGGGGACAGGACATTTACATTGACCAGAATGCAGTCAAATGGTCAAAATTCAAGAATGGACCTCACTATGATCATAAAGATTCACATTCTTTGACTCAAAATTATAGACACTTGCAAACTTTGCCCCAGTTTTGTGACTTCCCGTACCCAAGTCCTTTGCAATGTGACTCTGTAACTCAACAAAAGTGGAGACTGGTTCCTCATTTCCCTGATTTTGGCTGGACTGTGACTCTCTTTAGTCCATAAAATGATGGAAGTTTTGTTTTTTTAAAGATATACTTATTTATTTTATGTATATGAGTACACCGTAGCTGTCTTCAGACACACCAGAAGAGGGCATCGGATTCCATTACAGATGGTTGTGAGCCACCATGTGGTTGCTGGGAATTGAACTCAGGACCTCTGGAAAAGCAGTTAGTGCTCTTAAGCACTGAGCCCTCTCTCCAGCCCCTGGTATGCAAGTTTTTAGCGTAACATTTTTATTGATTCTCTGGGACTCACATCATGCACCCCAATCACACTCACTTCCCAGGCTTTCCATGTTCTCTCCCCCTATCCTTGTGACCTTTCTCTGAAAAGAGTAAAACAAACAAACAAAGACCAAAGTTCTGTTTGTATTGTCTATATACTCATTGGGTCATGGTCAAACACTCAGTGGCCTGCTCCTTACTTAGTGCTGAGTCGGTCCCTTCCTGAGCCACTGCAGAAGCCACCAGTTGTGGAGAGTGACACTGAAGCGTCTTCATCACACTGTTAGGAGTTCTCTTCAATGCCTTCCTGTCTAGACTGTTACTTTGAAGGGCTAGTGTGGAGGAGGGGTGGTTAGGGGCTGTCACAGGAGCTTTCCATGTCCCTCTCTCTCAACTGTGTATCTACATTGGTATCACAGCCAAAGTAGCTTCTTGCTCTTCCTGGCCAGTGGAAGAACTGATCGTGAGCCTTTATATATTTCTGCATGATAGCACAGATCATGATCACAACTCCCGGCTGCAGTAGAACTATTGACCAAGACAAAGCCCTTGAACATGGCCCAGACCATGAACATCAACATGGCCTTGGGTAGCAGCACAAGCCAACTAAATCAGTATTGTCCCTGGGGACAGTGTGGCTCATAGACATCAACATGGCTTCAGGCTACAGCATGGACCCAGACATCACCATGGCCTTAGGTGGCAGCACAGGCTACGTCATTATGGCTCCCCAGTAGCAGTACAGCCTGAGGATGTGAATGTGGCTTCAGGGAGCAGGACAGACTGTGGATTTCTGCCTGGCCTTTAGTGGTAATTTGGATCATGGACATCAACATAAAACCTAGCTGCAGCAGGACCCCAGACTTAGACACAACACTCAGCAGTAACACAACCCAGACATCTCTGTGGCCTCACGTGACAGCACAGGCTACTCACATCAGTATGGCCCCAATGGCAGCAGGGCCTACAGACATCAACGTGGCTTCAGGCTGCAGCACAGATGCCAAACATTCATATGCTCCCCAGTGGTAACATGGACCACAGACAGCAATTCAGCCTGGGTGGTAGCTGGTGGCATGCAAATTTTATGGCTTTCATACTTCTGTTTGCTCTCTGGGAATGGGAGTAGGGCACATTACATAGCTTATCTAGACAAGGACGGAAAAAGATGTAAGACTATGTACTTGATATACTAAACCTATTTATTTGTGAATGGAAAGGGGAGACAGATAAAGAAGACAGACATGAGCTGGCATGAACTGGGCTGGCCTTCCTTTTATTCTTTTTCTTTCTTTGTTTGAGGTGTTTTGTTTTGTTTTATATCTAGACTAGCTTCGAACACATCAATCCTCCTGCTTCATCGTCCCAAGTGCTGAGATCACAGGTACATGCCACCACTCCCAGGCAAAAAAAGAACCTCTTATGACTTAGAACTTTGATTTGGAGATCATGTGGGTGCTTGTGCAATTATGTGATTGAAATGGGGGGAGTGGATATGAGTGTATCATATGTATGCATGTGTGTGGACACTGGAAATCATCTCAGGCCTTCCTTTTTAGATACCATCCACCTTGTTTCTTGAGACAGAGTCTCTTCACTGGGACTGGAGACTACAAGTGTATGCGACTATGCCTACCTCTGGTTCTGGTTTTAAATAGCATTTCTTCTCTCACATTTCATAACTAATGATATGGGGGAATACATTCATTTAGGCACCAAAATATCAAAATATCAAGTTCCCAGATCCAGCTTTGCCAAGCGAGCTTGCCTGCATCACCTCCCTCCTTGAGTCTTGCTTGCTCTATTCGTAGAGTCCCATGTTGACGTCTCATGGCACGTATGTGGGAAAACACAAAGTCTTTATGAGTAGTAACATTATTCATCACACACAAGGGATTGTGAACATCGGCAGCCAGAAAACTGTCATTCCCATAATCAGAAATCCCTCAGCAGAACAAGTGGTAGATTTTTTGATAGGTAAGTTTGTTAATAGGTTGGTTGGTAGGTAGGTTGACTGGCTGGTTGGTAGGTGGACTGGCTGGCTAGCTGGTTGGGTAATTGGTTGGTTGGTTGGTTGGTTGGTTGGTTGGTTGGTTGCTTAGTAGATAGGTTGACTGGTTGATTGGCTGTCTGGGTAGTTGGTTGGTTGTTTTTCCCACACTGAGCCTCTCAGAGCCGAGTGACATAACAGACTGGACTGACAAAGTGGTCAGTTCAGCTGATGTGAGAGCCAGGTGCAGCTAGGCCACCCACACACACCGGGCAGCAAGCAGCAGTGGGTGGTCTTCAAAAGCAGTTGGCATTTTTCAGCTTTACAGAAAAGAAGTGGGTGGATCCATGTGTTGGGATGATATCATGGGAGTCAGGCTGGCCTTCTCCCCCATAAAGCCTGTCTCCTTCCTTTACAGCCAAGCCAATCACAGACCAGCTAAACACCAGGTGGTCTTTCTTCCTGGTCATTTTTAATTGACTGATGAAAATTAATTTTTGTCTCTTACCTAGTACCATCCATTCCTAAGACTTAGGAGTCTACATCACCATGACTGTAGTCTGTGGTTTTGGAATAACTGAGTCGTGACTCTCCAGTTCCTGTAATCAGCCCCTGCTCCCTTGGGTTGCTAACGCCATGTTCCTGCTTGGCTACCCTTATCTCTTCCCACACCAAGCCAAGCTGTCCATTTTAAAAACAGTTGCTTCATCATACAGACCCCAGTGTTCTCTGAGGAGTTTGACGAATGTATTGCCTTAAACCCAACTGAGGACAGAAAAAAAAAAAAAAAAAAAAAAAAAAAAAAAAAAAAGCCTAACCAGAAAAATAAAAGAAACACTTGAAGTCTAGCTAGTAGCCAGTCTCAGTCAGAGCGCTGTAACAATTGCAGCACAGAGCACAGTGCACAGACAATATTTAGATCCTTGCCATGGCTCAGCCTGATGTCACTGGGCCATTCATCATGTATTGTGATCTCATGGCCTCACAAAGGGCTGTGGGGAGGCGAGGTCCTCAAGTGCCCAGCCATCGCCTTGCTGTTGACAAAAACATCCTTTTATGATACTCAGAATTGTGAGAAACGTGATGGAGAAGCTTAATTTTGAGAAGTTTAGACAAAAGCACTTTGGATGCCGAGTGCCGGTCTAATGAAGGAATCTGCAGTGAGTTTTTTAGTGATCCCTTTCCAAAGTTTTTGAAAAGCGAAGCAAAATTGAATCCAACAGATAGATCCCTTGTCCTTGGTTGGTGATGAGACACATATTTATCTGGTGTCTACTGAAGGCTCAACACTGTACTTGCTTGAGCCTGGATGCTGGTGGGAGTCCAGTCAATCAAGTGCTTGCTACACAAGTCTGCAGCTTGACCCGCAGCACTCAGAAACTAGGCACAAAGACCCCTATAACCCCAGTGCTGGGGAAATGGAGACAAAGCTATCTGAGGCTTGCTGAGCAGACAGCCCACCCGTACTTGGAGTGTTCAGGCTTCCAGAAAGAAAGCCTGACTAGAAAATCAAGCTGGCTGGCACCTGAAGAGTGACACTCCAGGTTGACCTCTGGCCTTCACGTGCATGTTCAGACACCAGCATTTATACCTGACACTCATGAACCTGAACTCGTGTGCACACACACACATATGCACAAAACAACAACGACAAAAACAAAAAACTAATTCTGGCCCCTTTCCGTTAGCAAGCAGGGAGGTCATTGGGGATGACCACCCCCACTCCTTACTCTCCCATCTCTGCCAATCAACTTTGGCCCTCACTTCCAACATCACTGGTAACACATCAGCTTTAAGGAAAGGAAGGACCATAGCTGCCTTTCTTAGAACTTGGGAGCCCTCTGAAAGGAGAATAGAACCCAATAGAACCCCAGCTGCCACCAAGTCAAGTGTCATGAAGAAGCGAGGGTAGCTGGGCTTTGCAGAGGCCCATTAAGGCACAATGTGGGTGCTTTATAGAGTCTCCCCCAACTTTATTCTTTTTAATCTAGTCTGTTACATGATTTTTGGTCAGAGGAATGGGGACTGAGTCATACCTCTGGCCCTGGGTAGAAAGAGAGATTCTGAATTGCTCAAAAAATTTGAGGACATACTATTGATTGCCCTCTTACTTAAGCGTTAACTAAATGAGCTGTCAATCACCTGGTCAGGCAACCACCCCTCAGGAAAGTTGCCCATTGCAGAAACCTGACATCAGCTTCTGGCTTCCACATGTATGCACACACACACACACATGTGTGAATATGCATTCACATACCAATGTGCACCATATTTACACACACACCATACACACACATATATATTTGCATACACATACATGAATATGCATTCACACATCAATGTACACCGTACTCACACACATGGATTTGCATATACACACATGGATAAATATGCATCCATTCATGAACATAAACCATACACACATAAAACTAAAAAGAAAGAAAAGAATCTTCAATAAAATTGTCCTGGAGTGTCCTTCGAAGTCATGTAAAATTTCTTTCATCTTGGAGATCTGCAAAAAGGTGAAGGGCAGAGGTGGGGATGAGGACTGGAGAGATGGCTCAGTGGTTAAAAGCACTTGCTGCTCTCTCAGAGAACTTGGCTTTCATTCCCAGCAACCACATGGTGGTTCACAACCAATCATTACTCCAGTTTCAAGTGATCCGATGCCCTTGGCACAAACACACTGCACACACACAGGAAAAGCATTCACACACATAAAATAAGTAGATCTCCAGAAGGAATCCTGAGTTCTCCAGTAACAATCCCTTCCAAAGATAAGCACACTCACTATTCAAGCCATTTAGAAGAAGCACAAAAATAGTCATTAGAAATCATTTAGATATCTAGTAGAGATACAATTCAAATGTCTGTATCCTCTGCCCAGTGCTGAAGCTGTTTTGTGTGTCTGTAACTTGTGTCTGCGTGTCTATTGCATGCAAAACAGAAAACTGCAAATAGCATAGAATAAGAAAAAGAGAGTAAGTTTGGAGTTTATTATCCACTGCAGGCAAGTTTCTTCCTTCCTTTCTTTCTTTCTTTCTTTCTTTCTTTCTTTCTTTCTTTCTTTCTCTCTCTCTCTTTCTCTCTCTTCTTCTTTCTTTCTTTCTTTCTTTCTTTCTTTCTTTCTTTCTTTCCTTCTTTCTTCATTTGTTTTCTCCTAAGACCAAATGGGCAAGAGCGAGACAGCCAATGGAAAAGTGACCTGGGTTCTCAGAAAGCCTGGTGGGCCCAGGACAGAGCCGACCTTTTAGAAAAGCTCACCACATGGCAGCTCCTGCTTCCATCAGACAAGAAGAGGCTCTCAAGGCTATTTCTGATTTGTTTGCAGAGCTTCAAGGGAAAGGCAAGACCTTTAAAGCCTTCCATTAATAAAAGGGAGGAGCCCACAGAGGTCACGGACCCTCTGGTGCTACTACCAGGAGTTGCAGAAATGAAAAACAAAAACATCAATGTCCAATAAAGATTATGCAATCTGTTCTGTGGCCTCTAGAGAGAAGGAAGGCAGCCTTGGAACATGGTTTCTAAAGGAATCTAGAGATGCCTACCTCCAGAGTTCATCTCCAAACTGCCTGAGTCAGGGTCCCACTGTAGTGCCTAGGCTGCCCTTGAACTACTGGACTCCTACATACAAGAGCATCTCGTCAGCTCACAGCCCGTGGCTCCCAAAGGCAGTTTTAGCTTAGTCACCTAACTCCCCATCCTGGGCTCTCTGAGGGAGCTCATGTTTATGCAGACTCCACCTCCCAGTATTCCAGATCCCATTTGAGATTCCATGTATCCCTTCCTTTCAAACTCCACGAGAGGTTTGGTGCCAGGATAACGTGGGAAGGAGCTTCAGAAAGAAATTCGATTTAGGTTTAGTTGCTCTGACCGGGAAACCCTTCAGTCATCTGGAAAAGAACTGACCACTTTGTCTAAGAGCTGGAAAGCTCCCAGAGACACTTCACACCGACCGCACAGCCTTGTATATGTACGTGTACATGCATGCATGTGCTTGCGTTTTCAAGGAATGTTCTGCTCTGCAGCAACCCATGAACCTCACCAACTGGTGAGGTGGCATCTGAGGATGCCAATCCTGTCATACCCAGAGCCTCAAAACATCACTTTAAGAGAGGTGACGCTTCATTCCCAATCCACAGGACAGCTCGTTTGGCAGGAAGAGAGTAAAACTCAGTAAATTGGCAGAAGCCTGAGGAAGGGGTGGTAGAGAAGGCTTCCTTGTTTGTTTCCTGGGGCTGTGCCCTTCAGAGAGTAGTAATTAGGGGACAGGGTGGGGCCTTCTGGGCTGAAATGATAGGACAGGTACTGTCCTAATTATGGGAGTTTATTGAGATGATGCTTGGGGTGTGGTTATTACCATCTGTTACAGTTCACGAACTGGACTCATAAATGGTAGGCTCGAAGGGAAGTGAGGATATTACAGACTGCCCTGAAGCCTCAAAGATCCAAAATGGTCAGGTTAAATACAGAGATGGCTTTAGTGTTTATCTGCTTGGGAGACAATGACACCTTTGGACGTGTGGCCCTCTGTGGTCCATCCAGTGAGCACTGAGTTTCTGGATGTAACACATACCATACTGGGTGGTTGTCTGCATATTAAGTTGTCTGCCCTGTTGAGCTGCTAATGAGCGGAAAGGTGCAGGGACCTCTGAGATGGATGGCAAAGACAAGTCCTGGAATCAAGAAAGACAGAAAGGTTTCTCTTCAGGGGTTCAAGTCACCAAGACCCTAGGTAGTGACAGTCTACCCAGGACAAAGGACAAGAGTGGCAACTCCCTTGTAGTGTGGCTCACCTGCTGCTTCAGGTTTGGCTGTGGTTCAGATTCTGAACCACTGGGGAATCTCGTTTAACTGTAAGTTATAATACAGTGGCTTTAGCCAGCTTCCAGGTAATGCACCAGACCTATGGAAAAACTACCGGAGAGTCAGTCTGAGAGGCCAGGTGCCTGATGACCTTCTGAAGAGCTCAGCTTCCTCTAGCCTCAGTCTCCTTGTCCATACCATGGGTCTCTGACTTTATGACTATAGACTCATCTGTATTTATTTTTGAGTGATTTATACTTGTTGACTAAACGGTATCTTTTGAGTCAGAATTCCTAGACTAATCAAACTTTTTCTTGTATCTCACCTGCATTTATTTCATCTAACTAAGGTGTTTTTAAAGCTCAAAATCATTTTCTCTTCCTCAGGTTGTCCTACTACTAGCTCAGGGACAACTTCTGTAGCAGAAGTTCTTATGTGAGGGATGCGAGCTGTTTAAAATACTAAAGTTCTTTGGCTAGCAACTCGGAAACTGTTGTTACTGTCCCATCTTGAAGGCTAACGGATAAACTAAGCTATGAGAAGCCCAGGAGCCGAGGCAAGGCCTGTGTGTGTTGATTTATAAATAGGGGACAGGAAAAGCTCATCGCTCAGCCTTACTGCTCAAATTAGCTTTCAGGTCACACAGCCTGACATTCATCTCAGAATTTCAAAATTTATACTAGCAATCAAACGTGTTACATGCAGGTGCTTCCTGACTAGCCATGCACACATCAGTTGCACTTTTTGTTTTTTTATAGCAGCTCAGCAAAAGCCCCCAGCAGTTGGACATGAATGAGTTTTTTCGAGAGTATCCAAGACTTAGGCAAACTTTAACAAACCTCCCGTGGGAATGTGATAAATAAAGTGCAAGCTGAATTGAGGACAAGGGACTTGGTTCCCCACCCTCTCCCCCGCAACCTTTGGTAGTAATGAGGGTGCAGCCTGGAGCTTCCCGCTCACCATGCAAGTGACCCACCAGCTGAGATAACCTCTCCCCAAATCAAGGAAAATGGACATTTAGACAAAAGACGTATATAGAACCCAGACAGATTTGAAAGGAAGAACTTCTCTGTGACACAGTACGTAGTTGAAATGTGAAGATACAAAGCAAAGACACCATACAAAAAGTTTTAAGGGAGGTATGGTTGACAATCACACTCCAGTGGATGACCCTGTGACTATATGGGCAACACAAACCTGACTCAGTCACTCCTTTTTTTTTTTTTTTTTTTTTTTTTTTTTGAAAAGGGAAAGGACATGAAGTTAGGAGAGAAGGGGGGTATTAAAAAAATGACCAGAATACATTACATGAAATTCTCAAATAATTAATACATTTTTTTAAATTAAGGAAAGAAAAATCGATCTGGAATGGGTGGTAAAAATTGAGTTCTGAAAACGGTGGGGGAGGGGAGACACAGGAGACATTTGTGTGACTATAAGCTGGAGAGATGGCTCAGTCAGTAAAGCCCTTGCCTTGCAAGTAGAAGGACCTGACCCCTCACCCATGCAGGCACAAAACTTGTTTTTTAAAAAAAGTAATACCAAATATGCATGCACCAAACACTGAGGATTCCAATTGCATAAAATAAACACACACACACACAGTCAGACAAATCCTGATACAATAATAATGGAGGATTTCACTTTTAACCTTTAGTGTGTGTGTGTGTGTGTGTGTGTGTGTGTGTGTGTGTGTGTGTGTGTTGGAGTATACATGTACCATAGCACACATGTGAAGGTCAGAGGGGAACTTTTGGAAGTCATTTCTCTCCTACTAAATGGGTTCTATCAGGCTTGGTGGCAGGCACCTTTACCTACTGAGCTATCTTCCCAGCCCATAGTAAAGGATTTTAGCACCTCACTCTCATCTTTACTAAACCAACAAATAAATCTTAGACTTAAGCTACCCCATAGATCAAACGAACTTAACACATCCACTGAATATTCCGTCCAACAGAAACACAGTGGACACTCTTCTCAGCAGCCCATGCAACCTTCTCTAAATTAAATTACATTCTAGGCCACAAAGCACATCTCTCCAAATACAAAAGAATCAAAACATCTCTCGTATCTTATCAGATTATAGAGCAATAAACTAGAAATAACAGCAATGAAAGCTATAGAAACCATACAAACACATGGATGCTGAACCCTCTTGAGTGACAAGTGACTCACTGGAGACTTAAAAGGTTTTTAAGTAAATTAAAATGGAAGCGTAACTAACAGAACCTTTCAAGGCAGCAGTAAGGGGAAGATTTAAATCTGTGGGTGCTTATAGAAAACAGTCCAAAAGACCGCAAATAAATAACTCAGTCATGCACCTCACAGTCCTAGGAGAAATCCAAACCCAAGGCAATGTGTGGCAAGAAATAGTAAAGATCAAAGTCAAAAATGAATAAAATGGAGACTGAAAAAAAAAAAAGTAACACATTAAGCCTATCAGAATTGATTCTTTGAAGAATAGACCAGAGTGCCACTCTCACTCAAAAAAATGCCCAAGTCTTTGTTAGAACAGTAAGGCAAGAAGAAGGATACAAGTGGGGAAAAGAAATCAAATTATTTTACCTGTAGAAGATATGATTAAAAAACCCTAACAACTCTACCACAAAACTGGTTGGGTTTTTTTTTTTTTTTCAATTTTTTTTCAACCTTTATTTTTATTTTAGGTGTATGGGTACATCTGCATGTATGTCTGTGCACCTTTGTGCCCTAGATATGTGCAGTGGTGGCAAAGGCAAGAGAAGACATTGGAACCCCCTGGGACTGGAATCACAGACTATTGTGAGACACCAGGAATTGGGCTCTCCTCTGGAAGAGCAGCCAGCGCTCTGAACTGCTGAGCCATCTCTCCAGCCCTGACAAAATTCTTACACCCGATAAACACTTTTAAACAAAGTATCAAGATATAAACTCAATACACAAAAATCAGTGGCTTTATTATCTGCCGGTAATGAACTCACTAAGAAAGAAATTAGAGGCAGAAAAATCACATTCCCCTGACCTTCAAAAGAAATAAACTAACTAGTAAATCCAACCAAGGAGGTGAAAGACCTCTGCAATAAAACTTTAAGACGCTGAAGACAGACATTGAACAAGACACTAGAATATGAAAAGACTTCCTATGTTCATGGGTTGGAAGGATTGATAGTGAAAATGGCTACACTCTTGAGAGAAATCTACAGGTTAAATGCAAGCTGGCCCCATCTTCCACAGAATTTGAAAAAGAAACAATAGCTGATCTCAGATTTCGTTGTAGGGTCATAGTAACAAAAGCAGCACAGTACTGACCCCCACACGGGCACGTTGGTCAATGGAATAAAATAGAGGAGCAGAAGTAAGCCCACACAGTTGCCTTTATTCAGACAGCCATCAAAAACAGACACGGGAGAGAACACAACCTGCTGTGGTCTGGATGATTAGGCCTTTGGAAATGGTCCATTGGGGGGGCGGGGAGTGTGGAAGAGTTTCTAATGTTGGAATAGAAGGATCTCTAATTCTGTTAGTAGAACATAGTGGTCCACTTCAGTGGGCGCTTGGGAAAAGAGGCTCAGCAACGTTGGGCGTTGGGAAAAATGCAAATTAATGCTGCACCAAAATCCCATCTCATCCCGTGAATGGTTCTCATCAAGAAAGTGAACGATAGATAGCCTGGGGTATGCTGGAGCACGACTTTAATCCCAGCACTCAGGAGGCAGAGGCAGGGAGATCTCTGAGTTTAAGGCTAGCCTGGCCTACAGAGGAGTTCCAGGACAGCCACAGATATATAAGTCCATGTTTCTGGCTGCACGCTTCACAGTAGCTAGAAATTAAACCAGCTTAAGTGCCCACCAACAGATGAATAATAGGTCAAGAAAATGCGATGCATATAAACAACGAATGAACTTATGTAGCCATACAGAAAAATGAGCCCAACTGGGTAGTGGTAGCATATGCCTTTGATCCCAGCACTCAGGAGACAGAGGCACATATATGTGTGTGTGTTGGTACATGTGTGTGTGATACACATATATGTATTTAATATATATGATGTATGCATATGAATATTATGTATATATAATATATACATATATGTGCATAGATATGTATACACACAAACTGTGTATGTCTGTAGGTATGTATTTATATGTGTTTATAGGTAATAAAAAAGAGGGGTCATGAAATAGGAGAAAGAGATCATAAAGGGAGGCGGGAAATATAGAAGATAATATAGAGGATAATATAGAGGATAATATAGAGGAAATATAGAGGGTCACTCGAAGGAGGAGGCAGACTCACTCAGGAAGGAAGAGAGGCAGCTGGAGGGGAGGAAGGAAGGAGGACACAGAGAAGTTGAGTGGGGGAGGGGGACCCATGAGAACAAGCTAGAAAGCACTCATGTACGAAGACACTATGATGAAACATATTACTTTGTGTGCTGACCTAAAATTTTACTTTAAAAAATTACTAGGGTCACTAAAATCTAACTAGGCATGCAATATACAAAAGAGAAGTTGTGCTAGTTAAGGGTGCAATCAGAAAAATGTAGGTTCTTCTAGAAGGCTCTACTCTCATCCCCAGTGGTAGCCATAGCAACACACCTTGCTGGATTCCCCCACAACCACCAAATTCCATGAATTAATCATGAGAAACAAATGAGCCGGAACAATTCATCTTCATTATTGTATCACCAGCTAAAGAAAGCAAATGAGAACAGTTGTCTAATCTGAAACTTGGGAAACCGAGAAGCCAAAGTATAAAAAACTGTAACTTTAAAATATCCAATTACAGTTATTATACTTATCCATAAACTGTAAGCCATTACACCAATCATCAGAGTGAAATACCACAACTATCTATACATAGGCCATAAAGAATTAACAAGGCAAAAAGAAGATCTCACTGTGTTGCCACAACTGGCCTGACTCTGGGACTCGGCAGCCTAGTGGTTTTTGAAGGGAAACTGTGTGCTTCACTGACTGTCTGGCCAGAACTACTCTCTTTGAGAACATTACTTCACTATGATTCTTTCTTAACTTTTCCTCTGACTCTCCTCCACACTCACACTCACAGAAGTTCTCTCTCTCTCTCTCCCTCTCTCTCTCCCTCTCTCGCTCCCTCCCTCCCCCCTCTCTGTCTTGGGCACATCTGTCCCTGTGAATCTCCTAGTTTCCTCACATGAAATCAAAACTTCTCCCTATCACCAAAGAATAAAGTCCAAACTTGGCAAGTATTAAAAAAAAGGGGGGGGGGGCAGCTGAAATATATCTTCAAAACTTGTGCCAAAAATACCATCTGTGGGAACACCAACCATAGCATCTCAAGTGAGACCAGACATCCAAGGCAGACATGACTTCCCCTTTCCATAGTGACACTGGGTATGCTCACGCACCTGCTAGAAATATCTGTAGTGTCTTTACAAGAGCCAAAGGTAGTAAATATGTACGTGCCCATTTAAATGGTGACGAATGTCTCCGAGACATAATCAGAGTGACCTTTCTTTCAGTCAGTAGGCACAAGAGTCATCAGAGTTCTGTGCTTTTATAACTAGTGAATAAATGAGGTGGCAGCTAAGATAAGAGAACACAGTCATTCATCCGGTAGCCCCTGTGATCCTTACTCCCAGCCATAAGTAATTCCTCCAGGCCCATGGGCCAAAGCAAGGGATGTCAAAACTCTAAAAATCTATGAAATCAAGACCAGGCTGGTAAGAGAGATTTTCAAAGCTCAAGATAATGATCTGAAACCATACATTATAATGAATGTTACATTTATGTGCTAAATTAAACATGAGTTTGTCCCCTCCTCCATGAAACTTCAGTCCACTCTGCTTAAGTAACATTATCAGTGAGAAAAAAAAAATATTTGGTGGTGGGAGGGTTGGATAGGAGTAAGCTTCAGTACATGGGGAACGATGGGCACGAACAAAGTTGGAAGAGCCTGGGAATGTGTATGAGTCTCTGTTCCCGTCCTCTATATACAGGAAGTCTTCTTGTGCTTTGTTTCTCATAGACTTGTTTTTTATTAGGAAAGTACAATATAAATTTAGAAGAGAGGTTATGAAATAGAAATAAAATTGAGTAAGAAACACTTAAAAATAAATGTAAAGGGGTGTATATTCTCAATAGAACAGTTTGACCATATCTACTTGTGGTGGTTTGAATATGCTTGGCCCATGAGAAGTGCTACTATTAGGAGGTGTGGCCTTGTTGAAGGAGGTATGGCCTTGTTAGAGGAGGTGTGGCCTTGTTGGAGGAGGTGTGGCGTTGTTGGAATAGGTGTGGCCTTCTTGGAGAAGGTGTGGCCGTGTTGGAGGAGGTGTGGCCTTGTTGGAATAGGTGGGCATTGTTGAGGAAGTACATCACCGCGGGGGTGGGTTTTCAGAGCTCCCAGTGCTCAAGTTCCGTCTCCTGCAGGACAGCCTCTGTCTAGCTGCCTTTGAATCAAGATATGTAACTCTCAGCTCCTTCTCCAGCACCATATCTACCTGGACCCTGCCATGCTTCCTGCCATGGATAATGGATTGAACCTCTGAAACTGTGAGCTAGACCCAATTAAATGTCCTTTATAAACGTTTCCTTGGTCACGATGTCTCTCCACAGTCATGAAATGCTAACTAAGACACTATTCCTGTAATAATGGCCCTAAAAATGTGCATTTCTTGTGAGTCAGTAACGTCATTCTTAGGAATGCTGAAAAAATAAATCATGACTACCCAAAAGTAAGTGCTTATTGGACCAGGGAAATGGATCCGTGAGTAAAAGCATTGCTATACAAGCCTGGCGATTTGAGGCCCAAAACCCATACTAAAAGCTGAATTTGGTGGCATGCACTTGTAACCCCAGCCAGCAGTCCTGTGGTAACATGGGAGGCTAAGAAATAAGCATCACAGGGAAACTCTTGGGCCAGTTAGCCTAAAGTAAGCATGAAGCACCAAGAATAAGAAAGACCCTGCCTTAACATAGTGGAAGTGAACACTGACTCCTGAAAGGTATCTTCTGACCTCCACATGCATGCTATGGTGCTGGTGCTGCATATGCATCTCTCTCTCTCTCTCTCTCTCTCTCTCTCTCTCTCTCTCTCTCTCTCACACACACACACACACACACAAACACAAACACTTGCACATGTGTGCATGCGCAAAATAAAAGTAAGTAAAAGTTAAAGAGAAAACAAAAATTGTAAACTCTCATTGTAGCACTAGCTATGAAAATAACAAACTTTATGCAACTTAAACTTAAATGTCCAGTGGACGAGGACTCCTTAGGAAACCTAGCACACTCATACAGTGGGCTTCTATGAGGACATGAAAACCTCGGTAGAGACTCATGGTGCACAATGCTAAAACTCAGGCTGGGAAGGAGCTCAGTGGTGGAACGCTTGCCCAGCATGGGTGAGCCTCTAAGTCCATGGATAGTACCAAAGGAAAAAAAAGTGATAAAAATCAAAGCAACCTATGAAACTTTCCATTGAAAATAGTGCATATCTATGGGGTTATTAACATTGGCCATCTCCAATTATCTTTTTGTTTGTTTGTTTCGAGACAGGGTTTCTCTGTGTAACTCTGGCTGTCTGCCCCCAATTTATCTTTTTGTTTTTTGAAAGTGTATGTGTGTGTGTGTGTGTGTGTGTGTGTGTATCCATATATATATATATATATAAAACTTAGCCGCTGCGCCACTGCCGGTTCGCTTGTTATATATTTTTTTAACTCTTTACCCTGAATTTGATTTGGTTGCCTTTTTCCACGTTTTCTTTTTTTCTTTTAGATTTACTTATTTGACTTTCTGTTTATGAATGTTCTGCCTGCTATATAGATGTGGACTGTGTAAGTGCCCGGTACACACAAAAATTAGAAGGGGACATCTGATCCCCTGAAGTTACAGATGATTGTGAGCTACCGTATGAATGCAGGGAATCGAACCAGAGTCCTTTGTAAAAGCAACAAGTACTGTAAGCTACCAAGCAATCTCTCCAACTCTTCTCCCAAGTTTTAAATGTATATAGTAATATTATAGTAATGTCAGATGATTCTTTTAGGGTATAGTTGGAAAATACAAAAAAAAATGTCTAATGTGTTGTCTAAGGTTTGACAGCCTATGTGCAGTCAAGGTACAGAAAACATCCACCTTGAACGGTCTGTAAATAGCTCTCTCCCGTCTGTTCAGCCTCTAGCAGCCACTGACCTATATCTGTGGTTCTGAGTTTTCCAGAATGTCACGGAAATGAAATCATATAGTGTATGATCTTCTGAATCTGGCTTTTAAAACACAGCATAAAACTCTAAAAATTAATTAAAATATTCTTGCATGAGTAGTTCATGATAGAAACAGGTGCAAACTTAAATATCCACTCATGAACTGATGAACAATTGGGGGATTGTCTTTAGATTTATTTTTTAAAATATTTCTATATTTTTGACCTTATCTGGTGTGTGTGTGTTCTCACGTCTTCCGTATTTTACACATACTTGGAGGCAGGATTGCCAGGTTTTATAATCAGTATACACCTGGCGGTAAGAAGCAGTTTGCTTTCCAAAGTTGTCTGCATTATTTTCCCACCAGTTACTTTGTAGACTAATTGGTCTTGGGCTGTTGGCTTGCTTATGTTTTTGTTTTGACAACGTTGTTTAAAGTTGTCCTAATATGTATAGAACCACATCCTCTGGTTTTGATTTGCATTTCCTTAATAAAGAACAGCGCTGGGCATCTTTTCCTAGGCTCTGTCACAGCTGTGTCTCTTTGATGGAAAGTATGATCCACCTTTCACCTACTTTAAAAGGAACTTCTTGTTCTTCTACTGAGTTATAATGGTTCCTTTATTTGCTCTGGAAATCTCTTATTAAGGAGCGATGTGTAGTGTTTTCTGCTGGTCTGTGGCTCTTCTCTTGACAGGACTTTTCAAAGAACAGAAGTATTTAATCTTGAAAATGCCCAATTTAATACTTTAAAAAAAAAATCAACTGTGCTTTTGTGTGGTATCTGAGAAATTATCCTGTACCCCAGTCGTGAAGGCCTCGCCTGTGTTTCCCTTTGGAGTTAATGGCTCTAGGTTTTACCCTAGGATTTGATCAGCTTCATATTTACAAATCGTTCCTTCTCATCTGTGGTCTTCCCTTTCATATTTAAGATGTCCTTAGAGGAGTTCTGAATTTCTGAGAAGACAAAATTTATTTTTTAAATGGTTTGTATGACTTGGTTTTTACCCTTACATTTAGATTTAAAAAACAAACAAACAAAAAAAGAAAAACTTTTTAAAAAATTTTTGTCCTCTTCTTCCTTCCTCTTCCCTCCCCCATGCTTTTCTCCTTTCTTCCTCCTCCCTCACCTCACTTCACCTTCCTCTCCCCAATCCCTCCCTCCTTCCCTCCATGGAGAAAGCCCTGGAGAGTATCCAGCCGAGCTGTGGTCTCTAAAGGCCAGTTCCTCTGAGGTTTTTGCACAGCGGATTTTCAGGCCTCAAGTTAGAAGCACACAGGAGGAAGACAAGCAAACCTGGTGACGAGACCAGCCACAGATACAAATGACAGCTTGTGGTCATTAAAGGGGGTCATTAAAGCCACACACTTCCTATCCACGCTGCAAAAGCCAGAGGTGCATACACAATTCCTCACGAGCCTCAAAATGTAAACAGAGTGGGTCTGTTCTGTGGAAGTGAGGGAGCATAAATAACCTGGCTACAGCTGGTGTTGAGGGTACCTCCCACCGCTTCCGACACAGCTATTTGACTGTAGATGGCCATTGAGACGGTGATGGCTGTAGCACATTTTCCAGAGAGAGATACTCGAAATCAACGATAATAAACTGGTTAAAAGAACAATAACAAAATTTTAAAAGAAAGTGAGTTTTCCTTATGATGTCATTTAGGGAGAAAAATCTGAAGCCAAGTGTGATTTTTCATATTCTGGTTTGGGAATTCTTACTCTAACCCAGCTTTGGCTCAGACACAGGATTGGTAAACAAACAAACAAACAAACAAACAAAAAACCAGTGCAGTTGTAAACTGAGATGAAATGAACTTGCAAATCTTCTTTCCATTCCCACACAGTCAGTTCCACCTTGGAACCTGTGGGGGAGCAAATCAAGACACCAGAGAGAAAGGTAGCAATGGCTCCTGGAGCAAGCGCATCCCCTGAGCAAGCATCCTCTGCCTTTACTGGGATATACTGTGTGTAGACACCTGTAGAGGGTATAAGAAGAGAAGGGTTGGTGATAGCAAACGAGTGTCCCGACCATCACACGTGGGACATGCTTTCCCCCTGCTCTCTGAGAAACCCTTAGACCTCATGGAATACAATACAGCTGTCGATTCATATTTCTTCTGAAATTCAGAACAAGGAAACCTCTGGCCAGGAAAACAGCTGGTGCAGGATACCATCCTGCGTTGTAAAGACCCAGAAATGATGGGTCTTGAAATATTTTTTAGGGGAAAGACACGGGCCAGGCCAGCCTGGAACTCCCCTTGCTCTCTCTCAGCTTGCAGTTAGGCCCTTGCACAGGGGGTCATAGTGGTTCACATGAAATCACTTTCCTCCTAGCTAAATCTTCAGTTTCCTGAGGGCAGGGAAACCCCACAGCACAGCACAGTACAACACAATTATAGGAATGCTAGAAATAATCACTGATTAATACCCCATGAGATAAATAGCAGAAGCAAATAAGCTTTCAGAGGCTTTAAAATGGACAACTCTTACAATAATACAAACGATTTGGACCCTTTCTACAATGAAGTGTTTGTTTGAGACAACGTCTTACTATATATCCCAGGCTAGGGTTGAATCATCCTCCCTCAGCCTACCAACTGCTGGGATTATAGGAGTGTGCCGAGATGGACAGCCATTAAGGAGGGTGGATTTGGGTTTGTTTGTTTGTTTGTTTAACACAGAATTGTTAACAATGAAAACGAATCTCCCATGAATGTTTCCTGTTATTTCTGTGTAACTTTCCATTTCCTGTCAGTTCTAGAAATCTAAGTAAAATTTTCTGGGTATTTTATGACGTCCAGTTATCCATAAAATTACCTAAGGAAGCCTTATTCAACCCAGTGTTCTCAGTCTCGAAGCATACTTCAAAGGCAACGTTTTAAATTGTGGAAAGGATAATTTGAACAGACATTTCACCAAGAGACATACAAACCATGAATGAGCACATGTAAAGAAAAGCCACTAGTCACAAGAGATGCACAGGAGTCACAGTGAGATGCCATTCAAGGGGAAAAATGAAACCACAGACAACACTAAGTGTTGGCAAGGCAGACAGGGCCAGAGAAACCTTCACACAGTACAGGCAAGAATGCAAAGAGGTATGTCATTTAGCAATCTGGTTGGGCAGACTCTACTATAGACTTACTTTCTATGTGCATGTGTGCATGCTGTATTACCGAGTGTCTTAGTTAAGGTTTTACTGCTGTGAACAGACACCATAACCAAGACAACTCTTATAAGGACAACATTTAATTGGGGCTGGCTTATAGGTTCAGAGGGTCAGTCCATTATCATCAAGGTGGGAGCCTGACAGCATCCAGGCAGGCATGGTACAGGAGGAGCTGAGAGTCCTACATTTTCATCTGAAGGCCTCTAGGAGAACACTAACGCCCACATGGTTAGGAGGAGGGTATCATTGCCCACCCCCACAGCGACACACCTACTCTAACAAAACCACACTACTTCAACACCTCCTAATAGTGCCACTCCCTGGGCCAAGCATATGCAAACCACCACACCTTGGAAACTCACCGTGTGTTCTCCCTTCAGAGAAAACAAAGTATATGCATGTAAAAATTATAGAAGCTTCCTTTTATTAACCAAAAACTTGAAAGACCCCAAATGCCCGCTAACTGATGTGTAAACAGATTGTGATAAGTCCATACAATGACAAACATATTTATCAATAAAAAGAAACCAATATATGTATTAGCATGGATATATACCATGTACCTTAGGATGAATGACTGAAGCCAGACTCAAAAGGCTACAGATTATGAGCTCCATCTAAACAGTCATCTGAAATGGATGAAATGAGATAAGAGCAGAAAATCCATAGCTGCAAGAGAAGCGGTGAAAAGGCTGACAACAAAGGAGCATTAGAAATTTAAAGGAGTGAAAATGTTCTCTGTCCAAATTGTGATGGTCCCTGGCCTTATGCACTTGTCAAAATAAACAGATCCATAAAATCAAGCCAAAGAGACTGGTAGGCAGGACTAAGGTTCAAACCTATCTCTCACACGTGGAGGATCTGAATAGGTTGCTTGAGCACTGTCCTCAGGAAAGCTGTGATCTCAATGTCCTCCACATCCTTTGTACTACAATGGAAGCACTCACTGGGACCCAGGTGCCAACTCTGTTCCTGAACTGTTGTGTAGCAGCTAGAAAATCATCCCCTTTCAGTCCTGTGCTTTCTTTGGTAAAGTGTCTGTCATAGTCTGACCAGGCTACATGGCTTACAGGCAATAGAAGTTTATTGATCACAGGTCTAGTGGCTGTGAAGTCCAAGATCTAGACATTGGCAGATTTGGTACTTGGTGAGAAGACTCACTTTCTGGTTCTTAAATGATATCCCCAGCAGGTGAAAGGGTCTCTGGGACCTGTTTCATTATACTCTTTAGACAGGGCTTCACTCTGTAGCCCAGGCTGACCTTGAACTTGAAGTCCTCCTGCCTCAGCATCCTGAGTGTTAGGATTATAAATCTGTGCCTGGCTCCAAGGCCTCTTTTACAAAGTGGCTAATCCCCTTCACGAGAAGAGATCAGCTCTCACTATTGAATCACCTCTTAAAAGTCTTCCTTCTTATTAATCCTCAGAGTTAAGACGTCAACACATGGATTCCGGCTTGGGAGGCAAATGTTCAGACTCTAGCAAAGCTTCCCTTGGAGATAATCTCAATGCTAGTGTATCAGTTGGAATCCATACTTCTGTGGTTTTTCCTGGGGAGAAGACAGCCTCACCAATAGAGCTCCAATCTACCCATCTCTTGTAGACTTCTGATCCACAGCTCTGTCTTTCTAGGTTCCACTTTTGCTTCCCAACAGGTTTAGGCATTTTGTAAAAATCTTCTTTATAGCTCAGTGGTTCTTGAGTCAGATGACCCCAATGGGCCAAACAGAACATCGCACTTCTCTCCTGTGATGCAGGCTGTTCCCCTTACCCCACCCCAGATGATGGCCACCCTAGCAGTGACGCTAACAGTCAACAGTATCGACTCTTGAGCAGGGGGAGTTATGTGGTTGATAAAGAGCTCACCTAGCATGGGTGAAGTCCAGGCTTCTGTCCCTAGAACTTCTGTCCCTAAAACCTGGTGTTGTGATGAACATCCAAAATCCTAAGACTTGGAAGAGAGAGAGGCAGAAGGATCAGAAGCTCAAAATCATCCTCATGGAGTTTGAGGCTAGCCTGGGATACATGATACCCTGCCTCAAAAAATTAATTAATTAGAAATTTAAAAATCATGTCTTTATATACATTAGATGCTATTTCTAAGGCTTCGCTGCTACCCATTTAGTCTTCCCCACAGCCCTTGAGGTAGGACCAGTTAACCCCACTTTACATGCGGGGAAACCAAGCTCTGAAACCTTCCACCCACACTGCAGCCTGCGCTCTCTATTATCTTGATGGCATTAAGGCCACAGGAAGCATCTACTCCACGGTGAAAAGAAACAGAGGTGTGAAAGGGGGAGACAGGGAGGAAGAAAGACTCTCAGGAAGGTCAGATGGCAGAAAGAAATGGGAGCAAACAAGATGAAAAGGAGCCTTGGTGACCTGAGGAGGCACTGCCCGGTGTTAAAAGGCACAGAACCTGGGTACAGAGAAGAGAGGAGCAATGTGCTGGAAGCAAGGACTGAATCTCTACACCACCTGACCTCCACGTCAGCCCAAACATACATACATGCACACACATACACACACATACATACACACACAAATACACACACATATACATACAAATAAATACACACAGAGGCACATACAGACACACAGACACACACTTATATGCACACATACACACGAACACACATGTACGTACAAATACACACACAGACACACAGATATACACACACAAACACATTATACACACAAACACACACAGACACACAGATATACACACACACATTATACACACATACACACATACACACACAAACACACACATATACATACAAATACACACAGACACACATATACACAAACACACACATTATACACACACACAAACATACACAAATACATACAAACACACACATACATACACACACAAGCACACGCAGACACACATACATGCACACACATACATATTATACACATATACACACATATAAATACAAACACACACGCACAGATACACACACATACACACAGAGACACATACACAAACATAGACACATACATACATGCACACACATACACACACAAGCATGCACACAAACACACACATACATACACACATACATATACAAACACACATATATGCCCACAAAGACACACATATACACATACATACACACAAATACACACAGACACAGAGACACAGAGACACAGAGACACAGAGACACAGTGACACAGACACATACAGACACACACACACAGACACACACACATTCCTCACTACCCAAGGCCTCAGTTCTTGGTTCTATTCACTATGTGTTTATTTAGTTGAAAGTCTCTTTAAAGTAGCTCTGGACAGGGGGAAGGGGAGGGCTGAGGAATGGGGACCTCCTTGTGAGTGAGGAACCCCTCACAAGAGCTCAGTGGTTAGAAAGGAGCCAGGATTAACAAGCAGGAGGAATCAAGTCTCTCTCTCTCTCTCTCTCTCTCTCTCTCTCTCTCTCTCTCTCTCTCTCTCTCTCTCTCTCTCTCTCTCTCTCCTTCCTCCTCTACCCCCAATGCCTCGGGCTTTTCCTGTCATAGCTGCCTTTATGTTAAGTGAGAAATTCTTTCTGAAGATCAGATCTACAGAGACCTTAAAGAGCGAGTCACCGTGAGACAATCCCTGATGGCAGAGACTGTGAGGTCTCTTCACCAGTCTGTACTAAGAGAGACTGCGACTGAGACATGCAGTCTAGGTGGACAGCCAAGTGGAGGAACCCGGGAAACAATCACCAATCTGCTCACCCGTCAGATTCCCCATCCGAGAAAATGGCATCTGCCCCACCTCCTTCCAGCAGGGCTGAGGACAAGACAGGAGACACAGAATAAAAATTGCTTTGCACAGATGTTGGGGGCGGGGGGGGGAGGAAGGGGAAGGGCAGATGATAGACACCTAAGCAAACTCTTGCTGACTGACAGACACCTGAGTGACAGCTGGTGCCAGAGGCCAGCACTTTCCAGCTTTGATATAATGCCCCATCAGAAGCTAAGGAATGCTAAGGACTGGTGGGGACAGTCTTCAGGGGCAAAGATATCATTACAAACATCAAACCGGTTGAACACTGTGTTCTGACCAGAGAGCTTCCTCTCTCTCTCCTCTAATGGAATGCCTGTCCCATTTAACATGATGTGTCTGTTATGGAGCCTCTAATTAAAGACTTGTGAGAAAGATAAAAAGTCATTATGTCTCACCTTAGGAAGAACCTGCATTACTTAGGGTTTTCTGTGCAAGGCCCTAGGGAGCATCTGTCTTCTCAGACTTGGCAAATGCACCAGCCTTCTAACTGTTCCACACAGGATAACCAAGATACAGATGGTCTGAGGCTCTAAGTGCCCCCCTGTCAGCAGCACTCTGGGGCACACCGAGCTTAATCTGGGGCCCTAAAAAGAATGAAGGGAGAAGGATCAAGAGCCAACAATCTCTAGTCCCTGTGGGAAGAGCAGGCATGTTGCTCCTGAAAGAGGTGACTTCACACATGGCGTAGGGTGCGGGAAAGACAGAGGGAAGGCAAACGAAGTGGTTCTGAGGAGCAGGGAGAGGAAGAGACCTCACCACCATGTTTGACTTGTACCCTAAAAGGTGACACAGCTGTCATATAGAAAATAGCCTGACTTGGGAGTCAGGCAGGGCAGGGCTAGGAGGCGTGGCGTGGCTGGGAGGCGGGGTAGGAAGCTTTGGGAAAGCTCCAGAGAAGTGTAAGGCAGAGAAGTGAGAACTGGTTGACTTTTTCACTCACCTCAAAATTCTCTGTAAGCCCCATCTCTATGGGTTCTCAGTAAGTGTCCACAGTACATGGCATTTCCTGTCATGCAAATTATATCCCAGCTGTAATTTCTCTTAAATTAGGACTTGGCAGGAATAGGGTACCCTAGACCCATGAAAGCCCCGTGCATTAGAACTCAGACATTCTCAGAAGATCCAAAACTTACATTCTGCAAACTATAAAGGGTTACATGCTTGTAATCTATCACTCCGTGGGTTGATTTTTAGTTCTAGGCTAGCCTGGGCTATACAAGAAAAACCCTATCTTTCAACAGAAACCACAATTGGAATAAATAAACACAAGGTATTTTAAGAGTGTATTAAGGTGTCCCTTTGGAGCCTTGCTTTGGAGGCTACACTGTGATAATGCACAGCATTGCTTATAAAATATGCTTTGATTGGTCATTTAGAAATGTGTCATATTGTGACTATAATATTTGATACTATTGGAGACTATGATACTGATTTTGATGGTCCTTTTGAGTCCTGATAATCAATAGTTATGCCCTCCCCAGCTCCATCCCCCCATATCCTGGATTGGCTTGGCTATTATTTTTATTCGGAGCCAAGTAGAAAGTAGTATTTAAGCAAATTCTCTTTCTCTTTGAGATTCAGTAACTCATCACCTCTTGTCAGTCGCCTGTGTCACCACGGCACGCATCTCCTTTGTGTTTCCTGGGTGTTTCTCTTGGTCGTTTGCCTAACGCTCTCTGAGCATCTCTGTGTATCTATCTTGTTCCCAACTATTGATTCAGCACAATGTCTGAGCTTACTGTGTTTTGCAAGAGAGATGAGAAAAGACTAGGGATTAGAACAGGTAGTTCTTATGCTACAAAGGATTGTGCAGCCATTGTAGACATTTAGGGAGTGTGGATGAGGGTGGGGAGAGGAAGAACCTGTCATAGAGATACATGCCTGTAATACCAGCACTCAACAGGCGAAGGCACAAAGATTAGGGGGTTCAAAGCCAGCCTTTGCTACAGAGAGAGCTCCAGACTGGCCTGAACTACATGAGACTGTTTTTTTTGTTTGTTTGTTTCTTTCTTTCTTTCTTTCTTTGGTTTTTGTTTGTTTGTTTTAAGAGAAAGAATGAGAGGAAAGAAATGAGAGGAAGAGAAAAGAAAGGAAGGAAAGAGGAAGAGGAAGAGAAAGAAAAAATGGCATCATTTCTAATATCATGTTTGATCATCTTTAATGATTTCATGGTGATCTTACACATCTACTTTGGCATGTGTTCATGTGTCTGTGTGTGTGTGTGCCTCTATGCATGCATGTTCATATAGATGTGCATGCATGTAACTAGAGTGAGATGGTAGACTTGCACATCCCAAAACATGCATTTAACATGTTTCAATGGTATTAAAATTCTTTATAATAAAGAATAAATATTTTTATTCTTTATAATATTCATTATTCTTTACAATAAACATTTAGTTTTTAACAGTCAGCACTTTTGTTTTGTTTTTAAAAACATTTTTTTTTTTTTGCCCTCAGTTTGTGGGCCACTTCTATCTTGGAGCCATTACAATAGATTTTACAAGGAGTATCTTTTCTTCTTTCTTTCTTTTTAAATTTTTTACTTTTATTTTTGAGACAGCATTTCTCTGTGTAGCCCTGGCTGTCCTAGAACTTCCTTTGTAGACCAGGCTGGCCTTGAACTTAGAGATCCATCCATCTCTGCCTCCCAAGTGCTGGGATCAAAGGTGTGTGTCACCACTGCCTTGTTAAGGGGGTATCTTTTCAGGCATAGCTTAGAGACTCATCCTGTAGCCTAAAGTCTTTGAAGTCAAATTCGAAGCCATTAAGAGTGGTAAAAAATGTAGAAGAACCCAGAGTGGTGGTTCAGTTCTGCCACCCCAGCATGTGGGAGCTTAAGACAGGAAAA